>NW_021133296.1:0-641 GCF_004193835.3 Ostrinia furnacalis
ATTTCATCTGTCACTCTCCACCAAGATATAATACTATTTTAGAAATTATACGACTTAATGTCAAAAGTGACAGATGTCATCAAAATGACATTCGTCCACCATGATGGTTTTTGTGGTTGAGTATTGCTATTTTCTTAACAATCTTTTGTTTTAAGCGAATAAACTAAGCCATTTAAAAGAAATTGAATAATAAGAAACTGTTGTACATTTAAAAGCCCTTCTTTTTGGTAGGTGTACAGGTTGTGGGCCTAGGCTCCATACATTTTGGGACAACTCCTTTCTTAAAACTCAGCCTAAATATTTAAAGACTCTAATAGTTAAGATAACTGCGCGAAGTCAGGTCGGAAAGACTCCTACTTGAAGGATGGAAAAGTGGGTACCTTGGAAGAAGAGAGGAACGTTCAGGGTAACGGCTTATAACCGCATGTCTTTGGCGCCACGTTGGGCGCCACTGCAAGAAAGGATTTTTTTTTCTGGCGGCTTGGTGACTGGAATTGAACCGCCACCGGTGCAGACGGAGAAGATGGTGAATTGTCTGCACGTGAAAAAGAGGTTGTCCGGCTTGCAGAAATTTATAAGAGTTACCGTTTCTTGTATGAAATTAAAAAATGTAAATAAAACAGCTCCCTCTCAATTGACAT
>NW_021133297.1:0-755 GCF_004193835.3 Ostrinia furnacalis
GGCTTCACAGATATGGATTAGAGTAGATACAGCAAGTTGCTCGTCAAAGCGTGCCATTCCGATATGTCCAAATGGACATACATGGTCGAGTGATGTTCACGTTGTTAATTGTAATCCGATTACAACAATCGGTTACGATGATTTTACGAGGACAGTAGTACGAACACGGTAGAAAGAAGAAATGATTAACGGATTGAGAATTGTTATTAATAGAATAAGTAACAAATAATTAAAATAGAATAAAGTAGCACTAGAAGAAGTATAAAGTAGCATTGTTTTTAATACATATCCTGCGATGTACTATTAAGAATAAAATCAGGTACTTACTAGGATATTTAAAAGTATGGAATTAAGTATGAATTACTAGTAGTACTATTTAACATAATGGAATAACGATCATTACTTTCATAAACATTAGGCACAACAAAAATATTATTTGCAAATTAATAAGAAAATTAATAATGTAGAATAACGTTTACCGCGACAAAATTATTTTAATCCACAGTCTGACTAGCTATAACTTTAACAAAATATCAGTTTTATCGGAATTAATTAATTTTCGAATCGAGTCACACGATATCATTCGATGACTTTGCGAATGCAGTACGATGATACGATTACTTATACGTTGCGGCAATCACTAAAATTCGCTAAAATGACACTAATGACGTTTAAAAAGTGGCACGCTCGGCTTCATACAATTTTTGACACATGCTGCATCTATCCATATCTGTGCTCGGCTTCATACAGATTTT
>NW_021133298.1:0-568 GCF_004193835.3 Ostrinia furnacalis
TTAAAGTTCAAACATTTCTGTTTAATACAGAAAATAGCAAAAGGTTAACTTACGTTCTGTGTGGTATTTTCAACTTTAATTTTTGCACATTTTGCATACTATGTAGTTATTTTCTTAAATGCGTTTCCATGTATGCTGTTACAAAGTATTTAGTGACATTCAAATTAAATCTCGAACGAATGATTATACTTATTGCATACCTACCTAATAATATCATCTGCTTATTTATTTAAACTATAATGCCTTATAATTCATAAAATATTGAGCGAGTTGAATGCCTTATGGCTTTTTGTGCCAGTTAATCTTCGGGAAAAATAAGCAAGCGAAATTAGATTTCATTGTCAAAATATATTATTCGTTTTATGAATAACTAGCTGACCCGGCGAACTTTGTTCCGCCTTAATGGCAATAAATAAGCAGACTTTTTTTAATTTCGAACGGGATAAAAAGTATCCTATGTCCTTCTCCTGGCTCTAAACTACCTCCCTGACAATTTTCAGCTAAATCGGTTCAGCCGTTCTTGAGTTATAAGCGAAGTAACTAACACGACTTTCTTTTATATATATAG
>NW_021133300.1:0-1128 GCF_004193835.3 Ostrinia furnacalis
CTGCTTATTTATTGCCATTAAGGCGGAACAAAGTTCGCCGGGTCAGCTAGTATCTATATATATAAAAGAAAGTCGTGTTAGTTACTTCGCTTATAACTCAAGAACGGCTGAACCGATTTAGCTGAAAATTGTCAGGGAGGTAGTTTAGAGCCAGGAGAAGGACATAGGATACTTTTTATCCCGTTATTTATTGCCATTAAGGCGGAACAAAGTTCGCCGGGTCAGCTAGTATTACTTAAAATCTATCTAATCACTGGCACTGCCGTGCCCCCACCAAGTCGAGCAAAAAAGCGGCACGGCCGTACCATCCTTTTCTCGAAGCAATTCAGGCCATTTTCGACCGCCTGTAACTTCGTTGTGGATAAAACTAGAAAGCTGAATTTTCTTTAGCTATGCAGGCATTGTAAAGACACGGTATATTTAAAATTTCATTCAATTTGAACCAGTATAAGAATTATAACGGGTCAAAGTTACTTAATTTTGTCACTCACTGACTGACTGACTGACTGACTGACTGACTCATCGATCATCAAAATTCTAAGGCACTTCTAGCAGACCTAGAAGCTTCAAATTTGCAATATAAGTAGTGTTTGGTGTATGAATCAAGGAAAACCTAAATATTCGGGGGCACGGTAGTGCAACCGCCAAGTCGAGTAAAATTTTTCAATTTCGGTCCAGTTTTCTAGATACGTAACTGCTGTCTACAAAATACAAAAAGGAATGAGATTTGGGGGCACGGTAGTGCAACCGCCAAGTCGAGTAAAATTTTTCAATTGCGGTCCAGTTTTCTAGATACATAACTGCTGTCTACAAAATACAAAAAGAAATGAGATCCCATCAAAAACAATACTTGTCAAAAAAACCAAGTCTCGCAACTCAGTTGTTCTACGGTAAAAAGTTGTGAGATCCATGTAATACCAAGTCCAGGCCAGGAAATCTTTAACGTTTTACATAAATTATTGACTTGGCCATCGCACTTATTAGTCCTACCTTAAGTTTCAATCTAAACCTGCGTAATATGAAACTCCTACTATAACGTGAAATCAAACAGATTTTTCAATTTGAACCAAAATGCACCACCTAACTTTGACCGTATTTTTTTTTTGTTTAATGGCAACCAATTCTGCC
>NW_021133301.1:0-111679 GCF_004193835.3 Ostrinia furnacalis
CCTCTTGATTTCCGCTGATGATTTTTATTGTGGTTTTATTAGAATCATTATACATACTTAAGTAGCATTTAGTAAAGTCATCTGACTGGTCAGAGAAGCGCATAATAAATATTGTGTACCCCATAGTGTTATAATAAGTTATTTTAACCAGAACTTCCAGTTCAAAAAAATCAGTAAGTGTGCACAGTTTTGAAATCTGAAGACAAGGCATCAAACTTCAAAATTATTTGGGAATCAGTTTTCCATTGCACGTCTTTTAATACCTGAATTTCAACTAATACTCAAAGAGACAGCACGACATGATAATAATATGAATCCCTGCTGATTTCAGCAAAATGTATTTGTCTACTAACCATAAACAGATATAAGTACTTACTAACATTAAATGTAATTTCAAATTGGCAATGTGAGCGCTTTGGATATAAATCTGTAAGCTCACTTGCATTTTAATTAAATAAATAAATAAAATAAAACACGATCTCCCTTTTTTTGCATCCACGTACATCTACTTGAGCTCGTCAGTCCATCGAGCAGGTGGATATCATACGCTACGTTTTGGAAGATGTGGTCTCTGTCCGAGAACCAGTTTATTCCATCTTATTGTCCCGTTTGGATGCGAAACCCAATAAAAACTCCTAACAAATAGATTTTATGATGTGGCAGTTATTACGAAAACAAAATGCCTCAATAGCCTGTTCAATGAGCAGTGCTTTTTCCACGAATCCAGAAATAAACCATTCAATCAATTAAGCTGATTGAAACCATCCTCCTGTAAACGTCCACAGCTCGAAAAAGGCCAAGAACAAATCAGAGCCGAGAAATTTCAAAGAAGAGCCTTTCAGAATGTTTTACTACAAATAACTTGCTATTTTTCTGTTTCAGAAATTTACGATTTGCGTGAATTGCGGACGATTTTTTCAACCCTGCCATAGTGTATATAGAAACAGTAGGTTAAAGCCGCCAGTTGCCACAATTTTGTATATTATCTGAAGTTCTCAATAACAATGGCATCGTCCTAGTCTAGAGACAGAATATGAATTAAAACATAAAATTATACTTAATTGAGGCGACAATAAACCAATGGCCGCCAATTAGAAATGCGCCAATTAAAATATTGTGTTTTAAGCTTAGTTGAAGCTCATTGTGTGTTGAGTGGTATTCACTAGGACCTTACGACTAATATTGCTATTAATCCTTTCTAATAAGTTAAATGTATGGCACTCTAATCCCAACTATAATATTATAAATGCGAAAGTAACTCTGTCTGTCTGTCTGTCTGTCTGTCTGTCTGTCTGTTACGCTTTCCCGCTTAAACCTCGCAACCGATTTTGATGAAATTTGGCATAGAGATAGTTTGAGTCCCGGGAAAGAACATAGGATAGTTTTTATCCCGGTTTTTGAAACAGGGACGCGCGCGATAAAGTTTTTCTGTGACAGACAAAATTCCACGCGGGCGAAGCCGCGGGCGGAAAGCTAGTTATTTCTAAACCGTTTGGTTATAGATCGTTTCATCCACGAAGACGCGCCCCACCTATTTTTGTTCGAGGGAAGCGTGGGGTGCGGAGAGTTTGATCGGAGCAATCCGAGCGTCATTATTGTAGTGTGCGTATGTGGATAATTTAGCGTGTACCGATAACACTCAAACATTAGCGGAAGAATGGTGGGGCGCGTCTTCGTGGACGAAACGATCTGTAGTCGCTGTACTCGTAGCTACTACTTCTTTTTCCACTGTGGCAGAGGCTGTTTACAAAATAGCGTTTCCCCGTGTTATTGGACAAAAGCTATTTGTATGAAAAATCCTATTGTTCCCGACACAATATGTCAAAGTGTTCCCGGCTTTTTGGTAGATTACTCATTTGGGGGGTTGTTTACCGCAGATGGCTTAGGTTCGGATCAACGTGGCATTAGTCATTTTGGGGGTGGCAGGCAGGCTTTGGACAATGGGGATGCGAATGGACGTCACAAATTTTAAAAACAATAGAAGAAAGTTTGGCAAGTTTCATGAAAAAATCTTGTCGCAGTTTAAAATATTCAAGGCCTTTTCTTTCACGACATAAAAACCTCATTTCATAAACCCTCATTACATAGCACTAGCTGGCAAGTGACAGGTGGAATTCATTCGGAAGAACGTCAGCTTGTCTGTCAATTTTACGTCACAGTAGATTTGCTCTGCATCGCATTCCCACAAGCTCGCAACCTATCAAGCCAGCCAAGGAGGGCTCAGGAGTGACGGCTCCCTGTGACGGGACGGCTGGCCGAAAGTCCGGTGAGTTCCCATTAGATAGTTGGCCAGGCTATAGGGTTTTCGCATCCCGCATTCCCAAAATCTTTAATGACGTCATTGCAGACTTGCAATTAAATCACACTAGCTTTCCGCCCGCGGCTTCGCCCGCGTGGAATTTTGTCTGTCACAGAAAAACTTTATCGCGCGCGTCCCTGTTTCAAAAACCGGGATAAAAACTATCCTATGTTCTTTCCCGGGACTCAAACTATCTCTATGCCAAATTTCATCAAAATCGGTTGCGAGGTTTAAGCGGGAAAGCGTAACAGACAGACAGACAGACAGAGTTACTTTCGCATTTATAATATTAGTTGGGATAAGTGACTTTTGGTGTGGATAGAGCTCGATTTAAATATCCTATGACTTTCTAACCTAATTTAGGATGAAGTCTTCAGATTGGTCTATTTGAAGGCTCTAACAACTTTTTTAATACCCATTGTATTGGTTACTCCAAAAACCTCCACCTATTTTAATGTCGGTGTCATAAAGTGCTGTGTAAACCTTTGCCAGATTAAAGTCGTACGTGTGACCACTGCTTAATAGCACAATATAACTAACCCGATCGTAAAACTGAGTTTATAACACTACAATAATACAGTATCCTAAATCCCAGAGCGAAACTCTTAACCTACTTTAAAAAAGCAAATTTTAATGCAGTTCAAAACCGCGTCGACCGCTTATTTTCTCTGCAAAATTTACTCTTTGAAAGGAAGCAATAATATCAATTCTAATACAAAACACCGAGTAGTAATCCGGTAAAATGCGGTAAAATCTGATAACAACCGGTAACGACTGCCGCATACCGGTTCGAGGCGGATGCAAATTACCTCTCCCTATCATTTGCCTTCGTTTAGGGTGAAATGTGACCACAATATGGGGGGTGAGAGGATAATCACGGACCAGCATTTTGGGTAAGTGGCTACCTGTGTACGACTTGTGTACTTTACAAATGCAACTAGAGGTAATAAAATATATCTCTGAGCCTCTGAGGTTCTTGAAGATTTACACATTAGGAATTTTGTTATTGTTGATTAATTTTTCACAAGCTATAGTATATTTTTCAGTGAAGCGCGAAGACAAAAGAATGGATAGATATAGTTTTAGTAGTCTTTAATGAATTAATGTAATGTTTGTATTGTACTGCTGTTATAGGCTCCTTCGAAGCGTCAAACTTTCGATTTTGATTTACAAGATGTCAATATTTTGGCCCAGGTAACATTGATTACATTTATCTGACTTTAATTTAAAGAAGAGTAAATTATTCTATCTTTTCTCTGATTTTAACAGTTTTATTAAAAACATCCTATTCATCTGCTTTTTTTGGATTTTCCATTATATCTTTTTCTATTAACTTCCAGTCCCACGATCATAAATAGAATCACAGTCATCCAATTTTGAAATGACCCTTCATACGTGTCCGTTTCATTTCTAATAAAAAATCCCACATTCGCGATATGAGGGTAGGATAATAAAAAGGCATGGCCACACCTCGGGGCAGGCAAATTGCTGGTCTGAACTCATTTGCAGACTTGGTTAATAAAGTCTATAGGTTTGGAAAAACCACTACGAACTTAGTTTTTATAAAATGGAAAACGGTTTATTCTATATGATATCAGTTTAATTTATGAACCTTAAAACTTTCGTCACTAGGTATACTTATAGAATCTAGGTCTAGATATGTAAGTGCGTAGTCCAAATTTTGGCTACTAGATGGAGACGCTGTCAATTTTAAACTGCGATGTCCCGTTTTTTAAGAGCATCATGTTCATGACCAAGTTTTTTCTGCAAATATCTGATGACAAAGGGTTTTGGCAAATAAAGTTTTAAACATGGCGCTATTATGCTGTTTTTTGTTAACACTTAAGTATCATCATCATCATCATCTCAGCCATAGGACGTCCACTGCTGAACATAGGCCTCCCCAATGCTTTTCATATTGCCCGGTTGGTAGCGGCCTGCGTTTCTGTATTATCAACGAATCAGTATTATGTCAAAAATCTGATAATTTACGAAGAGGGTTTAAACGTATTTATTTAAATTTTATTTAAAGTATCGTCACATTCCCAGCGTGTTTCAAACAGCTTCGCGTAAATCTCCAGGCGAGCACAGTTGGCGTAACGCTACGATTTTGACAGATAAGGGAGCAGCAACTTGAGTGATGGCCGTTATTTGCGTTGACCGCCTCCGAGTTACGAGCGGGATGATAATGGGGGGTACACTCGTAGATGCTTTTGCTCGCGGCTTCGAAAGGGTTAATTTCAGCCTGTCACGGAAAGACATAATCGAACAGCTTTCCATTGTTGTTGTAGGTGGTGGTTTTGGGTATTTAAAAAAAGGCAAAAGACTGCAGCATCATCTAAAGTGGACTAAAGTATGTGTCTCCTTGAACACTTGACATTAGCAGAATCACTGTGGCAATAAATCCGCGGGACAGTCCAAAAAAAACCGGGAAAAAAGTTTTTTTTTCTGAGCGTCAAACTGTCACTATACCAAATGTGAAAATAACAGATAGAGTTACCTCCGCGTGTATAATATTGGTGTGTATAAGTGAGTGATTACCCAAATTGCATCGTATTTATTTCTGTTTTATTTCTGCCTCTCCCAACTTGCACCATACAGTTTGAAGGCTCAAGGGAGTACTAGGATAGAGTATGCCTCGCATGAGTGACGTCACGCGCTAATTGTCGCCAGTTCAACTCTCAGCGGAGACAGGGCAATTAAATAAACTGATCGCTGACACTTGATGAATAATTTTTATTTGCGAATCGGCATTCCCAAGACGACGATATTGTAATTCAGTGCTGTTTTGTCACCGATAAAACGTCATAAAATTTTTGTAAAAATAAACTAAGCAAGTGCTTACCAATAAGTTTCTACTCTGTTCTGTAGATAGGTAGGTATATTTTTTAAAATGGTCACCATAAATTATTAACTTTAATAAAGTTTAATTTTCTAGCCGTACCTACTTGTAAAAAAATGTACTAAGTAATAAAATAGGGTCGGTTTGCAAACCTAATTTTCATTCCTACCTGTAATGATTCTATTCTAGCTACTATCTTCTAAGCCATATGATAGTATTGTGCGTTTTCATTTTGTAACATTTCAATAAGCTCTGCAAACAAAGTTAAAAAAACCCACACTGTGTTATCAAAAAGATCACACTTCTGTAGCACCGATAAATAAAGCCTGCACGACGTCGTTGCATTCAAAATGATCGCCTAAAACGAAAACAGAATGCAGTGTGAAATAAAAATATTGTCGATCGGTCCGTATTGTACAGTTTCCTGTTATCGGTACTTTTTGGTCCAATACCGGTACGCTTTTGGTACAAAAACGCCCGCGTAAAAATACCGGTGTTGTAACATCGGTAGCCGATTGAGGGTTGATAAGGATGGAAGTAGGGCTGTGCTTTTAGTTTGTGGTGTTTGAGTGTCAAAACGTTTGTGGACTTTTTAAACTTAAATTCACAGGTACCGGTAATGTACACTTTTGATCGTGATCAAATGATGTTTCTTGCACAGTTCAAAATAATGTATTCTGCTATAATTTTATGTAGGTACCTAAATAATATGGCAGGCTAGGTACTTTATACTCGTAATGTTCTTACAACTTATTTGCCAAATAATCATCACTTTAGTTAGTTTTCTTCTGAATGACTTACTTTAGCATTTTATCTTTTATCTAAATTGTTAAAAGATAATAATGTAATAAATAAATATCTTTGAACATTGTACCCTGCGCCTCTAGTCCCAAACTAAGCAAAGCTTTCAAATTCAAATTATATATTTTGCGAAAATGGGTTCACATCAGTACGTGTTACAATTTTTCAAGTATCTCCATCTTCCACCTTTAGGCATGCAAAATTTTCACTGCAATTGTCATGAGTACTAGACAATGGATCTAAACATACTTAAATACATTTATTTTTTGTAGATGTAGAATGTAGAAGCCCTAACCTTACGATTCTCGGCTGTCACTTGTTTTTTACCCTTCCATTATCTGGCAGCCCTATAAAGTCTCCAGATACTATTTTAATTAGAAGCCGGCGTGTAGGTGTCTCTGACACCAGCTCGTTACTTTTATTGTTTGTTTTAAATTTAAATTAAATTCTCCGCCTTTGGGTCATAGCTCGAGGAGAGAAGTGTAACGTTGCCGTTTGCTGTNTTCTGGCCGAGTCACAAAGGTATTCCAACTGTTCTCTATTGTGATAACCAGAGTGCGATTAATCTTTCAGGAAACTCAATGTATCACGCGCGCAGCAAGCATATTGACGTGCGTTACCACTTCGTGCGAGAAAAAATTGCTGCGAACCAAATTTCCGTTCGATATCTATGCACAAGAGACATGGTTGCAGATGCGCTGACAAAAGGACTTCACAGACCGAAACATGAAGACTTTACTGCATCAATGGGCTTAACCACAAAACGTTCGCGTCCAGGGGAGCATGATGAAGTGTGAACGCAACTCGTTTTGTGTTGTCTATGGGACATCTCTACTCTCTCCGGTCTATGGTCACGGTGTGCGCGTTTCTTTTGTTAAATTACTTTGATAAAATAAAACCAAGGTTATTTCTATCTAAATATTTATTATTTCATCATGAAGGCTCTAACAACTTTTTTAATACCCATTGTATTAGGTTTAGTTACTCAAAAAACCTCCACCTATTTTGATGCCGGTGTCATAAAGTGCCGTGTAAACCTTTGCCAGATTAAAGTCGTACGTGTGACCACTGCTTAATAGCACAATATAACTAACCCGATCGTAAAACTGAGTTTATAACACTACAATAATACAGTATCCTAAATCCCAGAGCGAAACTTTTAACCTACTTTAAAAAAGCAAATTTTAATGCAGTTCAAAACCGCGTCGACCGCTTATTTTCTCTGCAAAATTTACTCTTTCAAAGGAAGCAATAATATCAATTCTAATACAAAACACCGAGTAGTAATCCGGTAAAATGCGGTAAAATCCGATAACAACCGGTAACGACTGCCGCATACCGGTTCGAGGCGGATGCAAATTACCTCTCCCTATCATTTGCCTTCGTTTAGGGTGAAATGTGACCACAATATGGGGGGTTAGAGGATAATCACGGACCAGCATTTTGGGTAAGTGGCTACCTGTGTACGACTTGTGTACTTTACAAATGCAACTAGAGGTAATAAAATATATCTCTGAGCCTCTGAGGTTTTTGAAGATTTACACATTAGGAATTTTGTTATTGTTGATTAATTTTTCACAAGCTATAGTATATTTTTCAGTGAAGCGCGACGCCAAAAGAAAGGGTTTGATTTTATCACGAAAGAAAGGGTATGATTTTAGCAGTCTTTAATGAATTAATGTAATGTTTGTACTGCTGTTATAGGCTGCTTCGTAGCGTCAAACTTTTGATTTTGACTTACAAGGTGTCAATTTTGGTCAATTATTTGGCCCAGGTAACATTGATTACATTTTATCTGACTTTAATTTAAGGAAGAGTCAATTCTATCTTTTCTCTGATTTTAACCGTTTTATTTAATTACATTCTATTCATCTGTTTTTTTTTAGTTTTCCATTTATAAATCTTTTTCTATTAACTTTCAGTCCTACGTTCATAAATAGAATCACACTCATCCAATTTTGAAATGACCCTTCATACGTGTCCGTTTCATTTCTAATAAAAAATCCCACATTCGCGATATGAGGGTAGGATAATAAAAAGGCATGGCCACACCTCGGGGCAGGCAAATTGCTGGTCTGAACTCATTTGCAGACTTGGTTAATATAGTCTATACTATAGGTTTGGAAAATCCACTACGAACATAGTTTTTTATAAAATGAAAAACGGTCCATATGACCTCAGTTTAATTTAGGAATCTAAAAACTTTCTTCAATAGGTATACTTATAGAATCTAGCTCTAGATTGTAAGCGTAGTCCAGATTTTGCCCACTAGATGGAGACGCTATTATTTTTAAACCGCGGTATTCCTTTTTTAAGAGCACGACCATATTGTCTCTTTTTTGATGCTTAACATGTATGACAAAATGTTTTGTGAAATTAAGTTTAAACCATGGCACTATTAAGCTGTTTTTTGTTAACACTGAAGTATCATCATCATTATCATTATCTCAGCCATAGGACGTCCACTGCTGAACATAGGCCTCCCCCAATGCTTTCCATGCTGCCCGGTTGGTAGCGGCCTGCGTACAGCGCCTTCCTGTATTATCAACGAATCAGTAATATGTGAAAAATCTGATAATTTACGAAGAGGCTTTAAACGTATTTATTTAAATTTTATTTAAAGTATCGTCACATTCCCAGCGTGTTCCAAACAGCTTCGCGTAAATCTCCAGGCGAGCGCAGTTGGCGTAACGCTACGATTTTGACAGATAAGGGAGCAGCAACTTGAGTGATGGCCGTTATTTGCGTTGACCGCCTCCGAGTTACGAGCGGGGTGATAATGGGGGGTACACTCGTAGGTGCTTTTGCTCGCGGCTTCGAAAGGGTTAATTTCAGCCTGTCACGGAAAGACATAATCGAACAGCTTTCCATTGTTGTTGTAGGTGGTGGTTTTGGGTATTTAAAAAAAGGCAAAAGACTGCAGCATTATCTAAAATACTACTGAAGCGGACTAAAGTATGTGTCTACTTGAACAATTGACATTGGCAGAATCACCGCGGCAATAAATCCGCGGGTTAGTAAAAAAAAACGGGATAAAAAGTATTTTTTCTGAGCGTCAAACTGTCACTATACCAAAATTCTGATCTAAATCGTTTTTGTGATTTAAGCGTATGAAAGTAACAGACAGTTACCTCCGCGTGTATAATATTGGTGTGTATAAGTGAGTGATTACCTAAATTGCATCTAAACGTTCACCACCTGAAATTGATTTGTGGCTTTTTGTCTTGAAATAAAGTTTGAAGTGGGTTAAATAGGGGAAATAATTTTTTTGCACTAACCTTTCACTGCTTCGGGGCTATAAGTGGGCGAGTGTGGAAAAGAAGCAACCCAAGTCTAATTTACAGTACATTTTCGTAAATAAACAAAACAAGATCGTATTTATTTCTGTTTTATTTCTGCCTCTCCCAACTTGCACCATACAGTTTGAAGGCTCAAGGGAGTACTAGGAGTATGCCTCGCATGAGTGACGTCACGCGCTAATTGTCGCCAGTTCAACTCTCAGCGGAGACAGGGCAATTAAATAAACTGATCGCTGACACTTGATGAATAATTTTTATTTGCGAATCGGCATTCCCAAGACGACGATATTGTAATTCAGTGCTGTTTTGTCACGGAATAAACGTGATAATTTTTTTTTGTAGAAAATAGGTATAATTTTAATCGAAGCAAGTGCTTACCAATAAGTTTAGTACTCTATTCTGTAGCTAGGATGTTAAAACTTAAATAAGTGTTTCCTTTTCTAGCGTAAAAAAAATATATAAAGGTAATAAAATAGCCTTATTATGATAGTATATTTTTATGTTACAGGAGGCAAAAAAGCAGACGGATCACATAATTATGCAGGGTGGAAATCGAGTGAGATCACTTATCGTTTCCACCCTGTATGATAGTATGGTCCTTTTTAATTCTTTTTGTTACATTTCAATAAACTCTTTACACTAAAGTTAAAAAAAAACAACCCACACTGTGTTATCAAAAAGATCACACTTCTGTAGCACCGATAAAGAAAGCCTGCACGACGTCGTTGCATTCAAAATGATCGCCTAAAACGAAAACAGAATGCAGTGTGAAATAAAAATATTGTCGATCGGTCCGTATTGTACAGTTTCCTGTTATCGGTACTTTTTGGTCCAATACCGGTACGCTTTTGGTACAAAAACGCCCGCGTAAAAATACCGGTGTTGTAACATCGGTAGCCGATTGAGGGTTGATAAGGATGGAAGTAGGGCTGTGCTTTTAGTTTACATGGTATTTGAGTGTCAAAACTTTTGTTTGTGGACTTTTTAATCTTAAATTCACAGGTACCGGTAATGTACACTTTTGATCATGATTAAATGATGTTTCTTGCACAGTTCAAAACAATGTATTCTGCTATAATTTTATGTAGGTACCTACTTTATACTCGTAATGTTCTTACAACTTATTTGCCAAATACTCATCACTTTAGTTAGTTTTCTTCTGAATGACTTACTTCAGCATTTTATCTTTTATCTAAATTGATAAAAGATAAAATATAATAATGTAATAAATAAATATCTTTGAACATTGTACCCTGCGCCTCTTATTTGCGAAAATGGGTTTACATTAGTACGTGTTACAATTTTTCAAGTATCTCCATCTTCCACCTTTAGGCATGCAAAATTTTGACTGCAATTGTCATGGGTACTAGACAATGGATATAAACATACTTAAATACATTTATTTTTTGTAGATGTAGAATGTAGAAGCCCTAACCTTACGATTCTCGGCTGTCACTTGTTTTTTACCCTTCCATTATCTGGCAGCCCTATAAAGTCTCCAGATACTATTTTAATTAGAAGCCGGCGTGTAGGTGTCTCTGACACCAGCTCGTTACTTTTATTGTTTGTTTTAAATTTAAATTAAATTCTCCGCCTTTAGGTCATAGCTCGAGGAGAGAAGATACTACATTTAGAACAGTGATTGCGAATTGCTTTGGTTCTTTTAGTAGGTCATCAAAAGAGTAGGGCATAAAATAAAATGTATTTCTTCTTCTTCTTCTTCCTCGGTGCCTCATTGATGAGGATCGCGACCACGGATAGTGTTCCTCTACAACCTAACAACAGACTCCAAAGTCTACTTACATTTTTGCCTTATCTTGACTGCAAAATGTAGATAGATTTGTCATATTTAAATGCTGCTACTACAGCGTGCTATAGAAAGGGCTATGCTCGGTGTTTCTTTACGAGATCGAATCAGAAACGAGGAAATCCGTAAACGAACTAAAGTCGCTGACATAACCCAACGGATTAGCAAGCTGAAATGGCAATGGGCGGGACACGTAGTATGCAGAACTGACGGCTGATGGGGCAGCAAAGTTCTGGAGTGGAGGCCACTTGAAAACGCAGCGTGGGACTTCCTAGTGTTTGTACTGATTTCTTTTAGCTACGGCAACACTTTGCAGTATGCATTTTATTTTCCGAACCACGTGTCTACTTTAAATGATAATAGTGCTGGTAAAAATATCGGAATAGCTCAGCTGCACGCCATTTAACGGTATAGTATTTTAGAACTGTTTATTGGTATTATTAGAAGACAATCGATTTGGCGCAGTGAGAGTTCGGATAATATGTTAGAGGTTGCAGTTTCAATACTCGTTAGAGACAAACAAAATTGCTTGTGTTATCATCTTCTCTCATTTTGTTCCTCCTTCTTTTCTTTCCCATGGATGTCGTAAGAGGTGACTAAGGGACAAATATGAGAACATCAGGCCTGGCCGCCAACAAACCCGTCTGGCCAGCGTGGGGAGCATAGGCCAATTCTCCATTGGCCTCTGGGAAGTTACACAGGATAGTACTCCTCATAGTCCCCACTGACTATAATAATGATGATATTTGATGGGAGAGGAATATGAAACAATGCTTTTTTTCAACTTGTATTGCTGGTTAGTTTAATGACAGTCATGCATCGTGCAAGTTTAAAACACCTAATGACTGTTTGCTTTGTAAAATAGACAATCAGCAATAATCTAGTGTCATTTTTAACGTAACCAGAACACGCGTGGGAAGACGTGGGTAGTATTAGAATTTGGTTACAAAACGACTGATCATCGTTACTGGGCATTGTTTTGTTTAACATAGGTGTTAACATTGTCACGTATACATATACAATGTACCGAATATGTGAGAGAATTTGTCATCAACTAGATGGGAAAGGGCGTAGGTGGTAAAATATTAATGAAAATTAGTGGTTTTTAAATTGTAAGTCACTGAAATAGCCGCCACTGAAATAATACGCCCGTATTCACAAACGATGCTTGCTTAAGTGAAGCAGCAAATTGAACGCACAGCGTTAAATAGAGCTCTGTAATTGGTTCGTGTGTCACCCTGTGCGTCCACATGCACTGTGAGAACTCATAGTAATGTTTGTGAATACGGGCGATAGTCTAACGCCCGTATTCACAAACGATACTCGCTTATGGGAAGCAGCAAATCGAACGCACAGCGTTGAAGAGACCTCTGTGATTGGTTCGTATGTCACCCTGTGCGTCCACGCGCACTTGGAGACCTTATAATAATGTTTGTGAATACGGGCGAAAACTGGCGCACGTCCCTCTATTTTGACGTTTCTAGTGTGACATTGACATTACGTCATGACATTACGTCAATGTCACTATGACAGCAGCTCATTGGCTATAATGGTACCTATATTTTAACGTTTTAGATTTTTAACAAATTCTTAACAGTACCTACCTATATCACGAGAAATTTTATAATATTGGTCGAAAACCTTTGGACGTTCCGAAACTTATCTCTCACGTGTCAAGTCAAACTACTCGTATCTCAATAACTTAAGAGCATACTTTTCTTGTAGAATGTCCGACACCTCCCTAAAATGTCCGGCATTCGAATACTTCCCGTGGTCAGTTTGTTTTAGCTCTTCAACGCCTATTTAAATTTCAAAACCGAATTTGTATTCAAATACGCTTTGACAAACACTTGGACGGTCCTTAGGCGTAATAGATTCGGTTGTAGTAGGGTCACTGTGCGGGACTTGTGCTCGTTTTCACCATCAATCCCTAATTTTTAAGTGACGTCTATGAAAACAAAATTCCTGTTATATTTTACCATAGGGGTCACTTAAAAATTTGGGATTGATGGTGAAAACGGGTATTAGTCCACCTTTCTTTCCCACTACTGCAAATTCTGCGGGAAGTACCTGGATGCAGGCAGCGCAGGACCGCAGGGAAGCATTTGTCCAGCAGTGGATGTCATTTGGATGAAATGATACGATACGATACTGCAACTCTTGTTTAGCCAGGAGCTACAGTTTAGCCTCCAATAAAACTAACTGGTGAAGGTTTTTTTTTAAAGGTTGAATAGTACTTAGTAGCTTACTTGGCACCTGCAACGATTTTAATCAGAAAGATTCTAAAGGGGTTAGAAATATAATATCGACTTTCTTCTATCGAAAAGCGGGAGTCAGATAGCTAAAATGGTATTAAAATGACTTTTAACTTGACTTCATAGTATTAGATATTATGTGTATTTTATTAAAATAAATTACTGAGTTTAAACCTATTCGGATAAGCATACAATGTCGTTCTAAAAGATGCTATTACGAAAAAAATGTAATGTCAGCTTTAGCAAGGGCTACATATGTCGGGTGGTGGTACTGGTATACGTCCCAGTAGTATATCTGTCCACGTTTGTATTTTTGTGGGCGTTAATGTTTGAAATGGACTAAATTATCCGATGTAAGTTCATTATCCCATTGCTTGGTTAATGTGAAACATGTCCTGCTCGAATTGGTAAATATACTGGGTGTTTCTTTATACTTTGAAAAGCAAACATGGTAGAGTTGGTGTAAATTGACCGGGTAGATATTATTATAGCTGGAATAAGGGAAGGAGCCTTCCCTTCATGCATATGATTAAAAATATTATGAATCATTTTTAGCCACAAAATAAAACGAGCTTCACATAAAACATAGAACTTTAACTTCCTGGTAAAAAAACAACATTGCTGTTAAGTAAAGGATCATTAGGCGATAGATTTTGTTTTTTAATTCGTCTAAATGGAATAATTTGTCTAGCTTTTATTCATGATATCGCCTACACACTCGCGTTAATATCCTAGAAAGTTTCGTAATCCAAATGTCGAGAATGATATTTTAAAAAAATGTTCTACCTCTAAAAATTACAGCTTTTCCATCAAAACTTCAAGTATTATTTATTGTATTCTATACGATAGGGACGTCCACTGCTGGACAAGATACTTCCCAAGGATTCCAAGAACGTCCAAAAGTTAGTTTTGGTATCGTACAAAATACTATAATATCCTCTGCTTATTCATTGCTAAAATAAATTATGCAATAAGGTTCATTTCAGGCTATTTTTATATGCTAATAAAATAACATTCTGCTGTTTTTAGGTCAAATAATACCCTCATAATAAGATTTCACAGGCACAGAGCGGGCGCAAGCCAAATATCGTTTCTCCGGGGAGTCATTCGTCATACCCCCA
This sequence comes from Ostrinia furnacalis, assembly GCF_004193835.3. NCBI lineage: Eukaryota > Metazoa > Arthropoda > Insecta > Lepidoptera > Crambidae > Ostrinia > Ostrinia furnacalis. The sequence continues at coordinate 14,425 of NW_021133301.1, forward strand.
CTATCTGGCAAGCTGACTGGCATTACATTTCTTGAAAGAATAACAGGTATTTAGTTCTTGTAATGCACTGTGACTGATGTTTATCTTGATGCTGTAAAATTTTTCAGTTTCTTTTCTTTATGGCCTTATGGTTTGCACATTTTACCAGTGTAAAGTCGTAAGTAATCAATTTTTCTTTTAATCTGTAATGAAACGGGTTCAAGTAATTTTATGAACGATATACTAAAAAAAGTTAGTTTCAGTAGAGATGTGGTATTGCCGAATTCTGGCACATTTACCTTCACTCATGCACGTTTACTAACACATGGTTGATCGATCATCCACTACATAATTCACTATTTCTTTAAAATATTCGGCTAAGCGCCAGAAAATACATAAAACAAAATGAACAAATCAATGTCACAAACTTCACTCTTACATCACCATAAGATGCTGTACCACACAAGAAATAGTGTACCAACCCGAAAAACTTAATAAATAAGCTTGTACCGCGTCCGCAAGTCAATTATGCGATAGGTCACGTACCTAATCATCGTTTACCGTGCACAGTTTATTTCATTTGCCTCAGAAATATTACAGTCTTCAGCGGAAACTGTGGGGTAAGGTATGGGCTTGACCTTTTGTATTAATATTTTTATGAAGGTGTGCATGATAGCTGAAATTGTTTTTGTTTTTTTTTGCGCTTCCGGGGTCGTGTGGTTATACAGGACATCTTGTGCCTTATTACAAAAAAGTTAAACCCGGGACGAACACTGGTTTTAAATGACATTTCCATACTAAATGTCAATTTAAGCCAGAGTTCAACCAGAGTCCAACTTTTTGTAATAGAAGGGGACTTGGGTTCAGTTTTAGACACAAAAATTTAACAATCACTGTATAAGACTAGATTAGGATGATTGATTTAAATGATTCAAGCTTGCAATGCCATATAAAAAGTGATTCTTCATTGCGAAATGACCCTTAAATATTTGATAAAAAGAGTCTTTTCTTTAAAGCACATATTTTTATAAGTCTCTATCTTTTTTCAATTATTACTGTAAAATAGGGACAATTCTTACCCATTCAAGTACCTGCGAAGCGAGATACCTACAGTAGAAATCAACTGAGTTTGACATAAAAACCTATACTTTATTTTATGACTAGAGATACAATATGACGCTATAAAAAATCCAAGGATGATATTATTATAATTTAATACTCTGAATCTCATGCATTACCCCACGCGTTGCCAAGTTACACAAGGCACGGTTCGTTACATTTTTGCCCGGGTCCGTCTGGGCCTAATTACCACATGAGCGATGTTGAAACTTCTATCTGAGCTAATGAAATGTGAAATTTTTGCTTTGAGTCATTAATCATGTTGGCGACCTTTTGTGAGCTGGAAGTTACGGAGATGTTATGTTATTTTTTCAGCTTATAGTAGCTTGTGTAGATATTTGGAGCAATGGATATTGAATTATTGATCACGATCTTAGGCCTCGTTCACGGCAATCCAGTCTTGCAGCGTCCTGTATTACTGGATTACCAAACGGATCGTTTTTAGCGGGTCACTGCAAACGGGATGCTCGTGTGAACGATAATATTAAAACACGTATACTAATAAACAAGATCCTGCGAATAACAGTTCCTGCAAAAATGGAGATGACTCCGTGGGGACAAGCTCTACTGGAAGAGTGCAGATGCAATCCTTGATGAAACAAGTTTACTCACACGATAGGTATTAAACCCTTGGGTGCATGAGCCCATGATTGGCTTGTATGAATTTGGAAACACTGACACAGGCATGGAATTCAACTCAGAAATGTTAGGGAAACAAAAAGCAGATATGGAATTATCTATAATGTCTCTTGATAGATAATAATATGTAGTCTACTGCTCTAAGTTTTACATTTTGTATTTTCATTATTAAATTATGTATGAATGATGTAGCTTATCTGAAGACAGTAATAATAAAGCTCTGGCTAACTTCACTTGCAACTCTATTTTATTAATTATCCTAAACAGTAGTTTACTTAATAAATAACGACGTACAAGTTCGCATTTCAAGATTTTACTTCAAACACCCATTATATCACGCTTAGTGCAGCACCAACACAGAACTGCGATAAATAACTGTAGAACAACTTCGTAAACTCTCTCTCTTCATAAAAACCATAAGGGCCCTTTCCCATGACTATTCCGGCATCTGGTTTTGCCGGGTCCTGCATTCCTGGATCCCACAAAACTGGACTTGTGTGTTCAGCAGTATCCCGTTGCATGTCTTTTGCGATACGGGTGTTGTTTGCAAAATAAATGTATGCAGGAAGTTGCAAGCAGTATTTTAAACAATATGGATCCTGTTTTTTACTGGTTCAGTTTAATGACAAAACCTAATTAGAAATTCGAATAGATCGGTTTGCGGGACACAATAAACAGGATGTAATATTTAGTATTAAAGAACAGATTATTACCAAAAATCCACAACTTTATTGTTTTCAAAAATATAGTTGCTGCAATTCACGAAAGCGAGTGAGCTTTAAATGTGTGGTAGCTCACTACTGTTCGTTTTTTAAAAGTTTTGATATACATTACACTATCGTTATAATATCACACACAAGTAAAGCTCACTCGCCTTCGTGATATACAAGAACTAAAGGGGATCCTGCAAAAAAAGCTGCAAAAAGCGGGATGTTGCCGTGGGAAAGACCCCTAACATTTTTACAACTTAGTAGGGACGTATATCAAGCTAAATCTCTTGGTTTGTGGAATTGAGACAAATTAAAAGGAGAATGACAAACTTGGAGCACAAATCTGCGTTAATCGGCGAACAAAATTCAGACGTTTTCTGCCCGTGTATAATGTTAGCGGTGTTGTGAAAGATGCTTATAGACTAGTTATGACTCCTATTATAATGATGAAGGAACGTTAAAAAACTAACCGTGAAATAACTGTAACCGGTCTTTTTAATTGAGTTTGACAGACTGTTACGTTTGTTATAGTTAAAGTAAGTCAGTAAATGGTTCAACCTAGTCTTACTTTGTCTGTAACAAACGTCAAAAATCTGTCAAACTCCATACAAAAAGCACCGGTTATCGTCATAGTTACGGTCGAAGTTGGGCGGTGCAACTACGTCTAAGTATTTTTGAATTTACTTTATCTGCATTAAGGATTAACTACTCTAATACGTATGAAAATGTTTTTAGCGACATATTAAAATTATAAAAACTCAGTCAGAAAAAAGAGACAGATCGAAGAAGTATCACAGACTTTTCGTTTGAACTCCCCAGATATGAAAATAATAATTTTAGTTTAGGTGAAAAAACTAGATTTTCTTAATTAAAGAATGTTTTTCATATTACAGGATCCTTTTTGCGTTTTTCAAGTCTTAAATTGTGGCCTGTAAACTGGCCCATTTATTGTCCCGAAGCAGTGGTAGGGTTAATATTAGGACGTGTAAAAGTGCTTTTTTTAAAAGCCTACTTACATTAATAATTGAGTTTTATGAGTTTTTGAACATTACGTCAATTTGACGACATCGCTTTAGTCACTCAGCGCCTTAGTCCCGTGTAAAAACGGATAACTTACACGCCGTGTAAGGATTTGCAAAAGTCGCCTTAACGGTGTTAAGGGGAACCGGAGGGGAATCCCCGCGATTTATGGCACATCCTGTTGGAATGACACAGGTGAGTCATTTGGGGAACTTGAAAGTTGGGAGCTTTTGCGAAGTCATGTTCGAATTTTTTTAGCAATGATGACACTAAGAATGATGAGGACCATTTTATTGCAATTTCTGACGTTTGTATTTATTGATAGTCAATACTTCCCTATAATATGACTCATAAATGTAATTCACAGAAAATTATTTCAGTTATTTTTAAGTCGAACAAATTATGGTAAAGGTATCTATTTTTTTTACAATTAAAGGACATAGCACACTTATCAACCCGGAAACGGATCATAGCCGTATCAACTCGAAGCGTTCAATATTCTTTGTATGAAACTCCTTAATGTAACACACACTGGATAAGTGTGCGTTGCAGTATGGAGTTTCCGTAACGTAAACGCCTCGCCTCGCGATTGACAGCGCGCAAAAGATGACGACAGCTCGCAAAAGTCGATAAGGTGTTGAGCCCTTTCCGAGTTGATAAGACTGCTATGCTAAAATCAAGTGGCAGTGGGCGGGGTACATAGCTCGTAGAGACGATGGCCGTTGGGGCAGGAAAGTTCTCGAGTGGCGACTACGGGCTGGAAGACGTAGCGTGGGCAGGCCTCCTACTAGGAGGACCGACGATCTGGTAAAGGTCGCGGGAAGAGCCTGGATGCGGGCAGCGCAGGACCGTTCATTGTGGAAAACCTTGGGGGAGGCCTTTGTCCAGCAGTGGACGTCATTTGGCTGAAACGATGAAGTCTGCTATGACCTTAAGTCTTCTATTTTTGTAATGTGCTTTAATTTTTGTGTGTCCTGTAAGATCTTTAGATCGTTGTCTGTTTTTCTTTTCCTATTTTTTATGCTACCAGCAAAAAATCCTGCTAAAAAGCAGCTATTTCCTCTAAATAAGCGATCTCCCATAACCCCGAGATGTTCTAGTAAATTTCACGATTTAAAAAGTTAAATCCCTTCCCCACCCTCAAAAATACCCTGGCATTTATCGGAAGCCACAATTTATAAACGGCCTTAAGGGGGAGCGTCTGAAAATATAGCCTTAATAATTTTGCAGGATGTTTTGGGCAAACAGTTCCTTCATAAGCTAGAGGTGATTGCTCAATAAGGCCCCCGTTTGGTTAGGTGATTCCTTATTGTAAAATACGGGGCTTATTAAGCCAAATTGTGTTTGTTGAATGAGCAGCCTGAAATTTCAATTATGATCTTGGTTGGGGGAAGGTTTTGACATTTTGTGCTATGGAAAAATAATATTTTTTGCAAGATTCTTAGAATGTTACATCTAGGGTATTTTATTGAAAGGAGAAAAGTACAAAAGCTTTTTCACCAACTTGATCATTTATGTGTAACTCTGAAAACATTATATTATTATTTACTTCCTCTTCTTCTTTTTCTATCATGTGGGTTATAATATGTAGTATAGGTATAGTGTATGTGTAATAAATTGCTGTAAACGATTGACATAACGAAACTAATCTCATCTCTTTTTTTTTAATTATAATTAATTATTAATGGGCAGTTAAATTTTTTCAAGTTATTTATAATTTTCAAATTAGTTTGAGATACGATTCTTAACGCTAAAAATGTAATAACTATGTAATCTTATCTCTCTTTTCCACCACTGAAACTCCTGTATAGCCAGGATCTACGTTTGGCCTCCGATGACCTCTAACTAATAAAGTATCTAAGTCTAGGCTTAAGCTCATTTTGTTAAAAAAAAAAAAAAAATTAAAAAGCCTATGTTAAGCACCTAGTTGCATTAACTGTATTTGATCTGAGGTGGAATTGTGTAAAGCAATCGTAATCGTTTGACAGTTCATAACGTACGATAAAGTCAGTTAAACAAAGCGTTTGACAGAATAATCGTACGTTATGAACTGTCAAATGATAACGATTGCTTTACACAATTCCACCTCTGATTTGAAGCTCTCATCTTTCGTTCTTAATCAAATCAAAAAATTAAATATTTATTCAATTTTGACCAGTAATTTGGCACTTATTCGAAAACATAAGTCATAATATAGTAGTACTCAATAAATGAATGCCTTTTAATAGGCAGTACTTCCCTTAACCCCGGTTACGTCAATCGATGCCTGTCACCTGCACCTGACATAATTATTTTCTTGCTAGTTCCAGCGTAAATACGATTAAACTCGATAGCTCCAACTACGTGGGAATTTGTATAGTAAAATTATTGTTTACGTGCGTAAGAAACCAACTGAATTTGTGGGTTATTGGCGATTTGTCAAAAGGCGAATCGTCAAACTTTTGTAAGTTCAAATAAATTCGTCATAAACACATGGCAAACCCTCTACTCCAAAATAATTTGCACAAAATAACAAATGAATAGAAGTGTGACGAATTCACACTTGATTTTGAGGAAAAATGTCAAAAAGAAACAAGGTGGACTGACGGCCTCTTAAAAGTAGCAGGAAGGCGTTGGATGCAGGCCGGTACCAACCATTGTGAAAATCATTGGGGAAGGTCTATATTCAGCAGTGGAAGTCCTGTGGCTAAAATTATGATGATGACGATGAGACAAACAGACAAAATTCCATTCGCATTCATAAATTATTATTAGTATGGATTTTGCCTAAATCTTTGTTTAAAATGTGTGTTTCGTTTCACGTTTCAAAGCCCAATAATATTGACAATTCAATTTGATATTTTAATTTATATAAAATGGAAATCTACTAAGTTTCCAATAACGTTTGAAAAATAAAACACTTTACATAATTAAAGCGTACGAAATAATAGCCAAAAATGTTTTGACAAAATTTCGATGAAATTTTCAATACAAATAGAGGCCTGAAATATTGGATTTTACTCCTATTGCCAACCGATTATTATAATATAGTTTACTTATTAATTCAATAAATAAAACACTTTGTACTCCGACATCTTTATTCTGAGTATGACAGATGATCATCGACCACAGATAACATACATCACATCCCCTTTATTCTTAATGAAACTTAAAGTAAACAACTTTCTTAAATAAAAACTAATCAGTAATATAATCTGATAAATATCTAGGTTTCTTAATACTTCTACCAACTCTAGATCTATACACTTCAGTATAACTATTTTTAGGTGATAATTCAATACTGTTTTCTGGCAACTTGAGGCCTGATGTATCATGATCATGACTTACATCTTGATTATTTATCTGCTTCATTAAATCATCATTTGAATTGACCATATTATCATTTATAGAACCAGGAAAGGTATCATCAAATGAGTTCCCATATCTNGGCAGGTCTAGGTCCGGATCCTGAAGTAATGCTTCCTGTAGTTTGCAATCTCCAATGCCTCTAATTATCTGACTTTTTATTAAGCTGTCTTTTAATTTGTCAAAATTACAATCCGAACTTAATGTTTTCAAAGCTGTCACAAATTCACCAAAAGATTCGCCTTCTTTCTTCTCTCTGGTGAAAAATAAGTGCCTTTGCATCGTCTCATTTTTTGCTGGCGAGCAGTAATTTCTAAATTTCTCTAGTATTGTTTTAACATTTAACTTTTTTTCGCCGTTTTTGTCCACTTCAAACTCAAATGTGTTATAGACCTCTAATGCATCGTCTCCAATAACATGTAGAAGCAAAGCATTTTGACCGTGTTCATCCAATCTTTCTTCAGCCCCTGATGCTTTAAAATAGAGCAAAAACCTTTGCTCCCATCGCTTGAAGTTTTGCGAAATATCGCCCACTAACGACAGCGGCGGCGGCTGTTTTAACATCTCCATCTTAATTTTCTAATACTTATTAAATTCTCACCACTCGACTGCGCCATATAATATAGTTTACTTATTAATTCAATAAATAAAACACTTTGTACTCCGACATCTTTATTCTGAGTATGACAGATGATCATCGACCACAGATAACATACATCACATTTGTAATTATTTTGCTATGAATAAATAATGCTTAACAGCATATTTCTAATTTATTCTAGCAGTTTTTAAATAAAATGTTTAATAATCATGCTTTAACAAATTCCAAAAAGGATAAAATAAAAATTAACCCCCAATTTGTTATTTCAACCAATATAATATTAACATTAATCACTAAAAATATCTAAAAGGGTTGGGATTTCGATCCATGAAGTCCTGAATTCGATTCCCAAAAAGGACGCATTATCCAATAGATTTAGAGTGGTTCACAGAAATGTCTAAGCATTCGTATACGTTACCTAATAATGAACTGTATTGTTTTCTTTGTAAAATAAAAATAATCTAAGTTAAAAAATAACCAAAATGCTGATGAAATAAAAATTTTATTAGGAATGAATTGCCTATTCATGGCAATATAAAATAGTCTATTCCACTTTGATCAACTGGATTTGATCACCCAGGACTCCGGGCGATCTTTGATCACTTAGGTGATCATATCCATAGGTGATCAAAGGGAATCAGAATAAAATTAAATAAAGCGACGTACTTAGTTGATTTTGCAAAATCAACAATTTGATACACCTAGATAATATCGTTCAGTTGTAGATACAAGCTTTTGCAATCCCGAGCTTTTTGCGATAACCGTATCACGAGCACTTCTAATGGGATAGTTATGTTTTAATTCACAGATAAAGCGTTTATCGCGACAATTTATACTTTAGCACTTGGCACGACTTGTGGCGTAATAATGTGAACATTGTTATTTGTATTATTTGGTAAAACCTGCTAAGTGACTTTAACTCTATTATAAAATCTAAAGTAGGTATTAAACACCATCATTTTGCTCTATTTAGTATTTTTTTGGCTACTTATTTTGGAGTCTATGTCTTGTCAAAAATTTCATAAAGTACATATTTTGAGTAAGCCGTACTCGTAAAGAAGATTCATACATTTGTGAGTATTAATCAAAATTCCAGGACAAGACTTCTTCAAGTAAAACATTCAGTTTTTTGGTTTGTAACCGAGTTTATTATCGAGCTTCTGTGAAAAAAATTACTCAAAGCTACGCAAAATGTAAAAAATTGAGAAATTGAGACACCTAAAAATTTTACTTCATAAAAACTATTCCAAACCAAATTATTATGTTATTTATTTTGACACAAACAGTCTTTTAAGTATTTATAAATATTTGTATTATAATTTCTCAATTTATTTTTAATTGGCACGGAACTATTCCCACCTCTCGTTCCCATCGCTGCAATTTCTGTGTAGCCAGGATCTACAGCTTGACCACCGAAAAACTTAACCAGTGAAGGTCAATTTCTTTTACCAGATGTTTTCTTTATAAAGAACAAAATCTATATTGAAAGCGCTTCCGTATAACTTAGCTACTATTAAGTTCCGTTAGTTTGTTCCATACAAATATTGGTTAAGTAAATGCTGCTACTTGAGCTGTTAACACTGCTATTAACTTTGCGAGTGCACTTCGGTTATTAAGAAAGTGTTTTAAAGACAATAAATTAAAGAAGATTAAATTGGAGTAGTTTATTCAAACTTTATTGTAACGCCCCTGGGTCTGCGGGTGTCTATGGGCGAAGGTAATCACTTACCATCAGGTGATCCGTCTGCTCGTTTGCCTCCTGTCACATAAAAAAAACTTAAGTATTTTTGGATTAGTTTGGATCAATGTAAATCACAATACTTTTTTTTTTTATAGCCCCAAAGTAAGCAATTAATATGCTTGTGTTATGGGTGCTAGCTTAACGGATATACTACTTATATACTTTCTTTTTTTAAATACATACATATTATACATAGTAACACCCAGACCCGTCACAGAAATTAAAATTCATTATTTCAATTTCTGCCCGGCCGGGAATCGAACCCGGAACCTCTCGGCATAGTAGTCCGTTCTGAACCACTACACCAAACGGCCGACAAATACATCTTTATAATATGAAAGATTTGATTGCTTGAAATTTTCACCATGAGAATCGAAGTTCGCCGAATCAGCTAGTATTATATTAAAGACAATTAAATATCAGAAATTAGCATTGTTGTGACGTAAGAGTGACTTCGTAGTAACGCCAAGGGGACGCTGAAGTCACTTATTCAGCGTATCCTATCTAAAAGACCATGCTATTTAGCACAAAAAGTGTAGTCTAATGTAACAACTGTACATTTAAAACGATAGCTCATCTTTTACCCGTGACAGTCCCGTACAATATTTCATACATTCGCCCTCATTCACATCTAATTCATCCAAAAAGGCCATTCAACCTGCCAAAAACACTTAGGTGTGAAGAATTCCAACGCGGCGGAATGACGGAGCGGAACCATTGTATGGGCGATAGCTGTTTGTAGGCCAGTTCAAATGGGACGGGTTTGAGTGGCGGCATTGTGTATTAAAGGGTTAAGTTACGCCAGTAACTTTGAATCGGGTAATTTGGTGCTTGATGATTGTATTGACTGGGCCAGCAGTAAATTGTCATGAATGTTATGTAGATGTTACCTGCAAAAACCCCGTAAGTTAAGGTTAAGGGCGTAGCACACTTATCAACTCGGAAAGGGATTGTAACCGTATTATGCCTAATTGCCTATATGTACCTGCTAGATGCAAGATTTTAAAGGTGGGCTAGTACTGAGAAGAAGCAAAAAAAGAAAAAAAATACGTCACGGGCTTAAATTTTACTACTCGTTTTAAAAAATATTTTTAAACCTCGTTTAAAAATAAAATTATTTCATGACGAATCCATCATTTAATTACTGATACTTTATGATCTTAACAAATCTACTGATTTCGATATCGTGAAATGCTATGAGAACGCTGTGAAACCAAATTAATGTAAGCTGATGTAGTTTAAAAATGACGTAACTAAATTCCATCTGGACCGAGAGTCTTAAGCTTAAAAAGCTAGAAAGTATAACAGACTATAAACTATTTTAAACCTAAATTCCTATTCCAGAAATGTCAAATGCCTGCAGTATCTGGGTATTTCTCATCGCCACGGTTCTCATCGTCACCTTCGTGGCGAATTTTATTTCTAACTTATTTCAACTTTTTGTATACAAAAATTGTAGCGCTTGATGTGAAGATTGTATTCTCAGTAAATCAGTCAAATAGTGAGTCTCGTTTGGAAGCTTTAACGTTTTGAATTTTTTGATGCCACGAAAGTGATTCTGTACTTCACAGCAATAATATTTTCAAACTTTACTACTGTAAATGACTCTTAAGTGTTTATAAAACATATATTTTGTCTTATTTTCATAGATAAATAGCAATAACATAATATTAATAGGTACCTACTTAAATACAAGATAAAATTTTACCGATTACGTCACCTACTAAGTTACAGGATTCTACGCAATTGGTTTTAAGGGTGACACTGGTGGCTTTCTGAAATGCTAAAGAAACAAAAAACGGATTATCATACCTCAATAAAAAAGAACTCGAACTGATTTATCAGTCCCTCAACAAAAACATATTTTTTATTTAGGCCAGAGGGCCTCGTATTTTTTTGTACAACTTTTAACTCAAACTTCAGATTAAATTTATCTTACAAACAGATACACAGTCACATATACAGACATACATACAGTCACACAGACAGACAGACAACAAAAATACGAGGCCCTTATTTATTTATTGATGTACAGTCACGGAATGAAAAGGTTCGTCAGTTTTCAAATTGATTCCTTCAACGAATCGCGAGCACATATTACCTTTTGAAACTATATTACAGAATAATCTCGAGTTAGAGAAAATAATCTTTAACTGTTCGTCAGTAAAGTTCAAAATTATTCAGATCAAAGTTTTTTGACGATTTATCTTATCAAGAAGATTATTATGATTGATAAACTAAAACCTTCTTGTTGGTTCAACCTGCCATTATTATTTCTATCAAATAAAAAAAACTATTGTCAATTGGTTAATGTCATCATTGCATTGCACGGATGGGATAGAAAAATAAACAAGCAAAACCTTATTTGTTAGCAAACGTCATATTTATTTAAATGTTAGCAGCACTGTTTCTTGCACTGTAATGTTGGCAGGTTTGACTCTTACAGTCCTACCTAGTGCAAGCGAAAACCGACACTAAGGTGACGAACCTTTTCATTCTGCGACTGTACCTACTGATCTCTACTTACCACGTATAATTTATTAGTTATTAAAATATTGTAAAAACATAAACACCAGTCACTATATTTTAAAATAAACCAAAGCAAGAAATCACTTTCGTGGCCTAAAATCACCTTCGTGTATAAAACACCACGAAGGCGATGCCATGAAGGTGACGAAAATTTTAGTTTTTTATGAATTATCCTTAAATTTGAATTTAACGGTTCAAGTTGAATACTACACAAATAAGTCTAACATGTTAAGTTTTCAATGGCAAAGTTTCAATTAAATTGTTAAAATTTTAGAGGTAGAAAATATTGTTCAAGCAAGCGACGGTATGTCTATGGATAATCACAAAAAGTTACGTATTTTTTTCGCGGAGCGACGATCGACCTATCTCACCTCCCCAATGGTCGAAGCGCGACTGACGTTAACCGAATAGAACGCTGTGATTGGTTGCTGGTGTTCGGTTTAACGGCAATCTTGTATTATTACTCAAAATTTTAGGTACCTAAAATCGTGTGACCAACGTATTTCGCTTTCTCAATTCAAAATAATTATAAGAAGATATTTTTTTGACTATTGTGTGGAAAGTATATTTAATTACGATGATTTTAGTATATGCTACACACAAATTGAATGAAAATTGTGAATGCAGTAACCAAATGTTTCATTGCAACCGAAGGTGTGACACGATGAGAACGCGAAAAATGACCCCGTTTTTTACCGTTTCATGTGATTTTTTCGTATTATTTTTGCTTCTATTACGATAAAATTTATTTTGTATGTAGCTAAATAGATATTTTATCATCTGATTTCAAAGTTATTGTTCTAACTTATACCGTTCATGAACTATTATTGTGTGACCATCAAATTTGAGTGTAAATGAGAAGTACCCATCTATTCTAAGCTGGCAGCCCTCTCACGGGCGGTGCATAAACAAATATTGTCATAACTCCGCCGGGATTTGTTTAATTTGACACGCTGTCTCTTTGCCATAGAGTAAGGACGCAGAAGATACTTAGGAAACGTTTTATACCTACATAAAACTGTCTTGTTTTTGGTTATTATAAAGCTATATCTATGAAAGCGAAAGGTTACTGATTGATTGACTCACTCACTCACTCGTCACGAAATCTCAGAAACTACAAGTGCTATGCGTCTCAAAATTTGCATAGGGGTTCCTTTTAGATCGTAGGTGCTCATTAAAAACGGATTTTAAGAAACTCCACCCCTTAAGGGGTAAAACGGGGTCCACGCGTACCAAGACGCGGGCGGCCGCTAGTAACTAAATATAATTACGCAGAAATGACGGCAGATGGGGCAGCAAGGTTCTGGAGTGGAGGCCACGTACCGGAAAACGTAGCGTGAGACGTCCAACCACAAGCTGGATGCAGGCTGCTACCAACCGGGCGATGTGGAAATCATTGGCGGACGCCTATGTTCAGCAGTGGACGTCCAGTGTCTGAAATGATAATGAACATCCATAAGAAAAGTAGTTCGATAAAATCGTTTAGGTGCAGAAGGTCCAAGTTGTAAAATATCCAGTGGTTGCAAAATGTCCAGATCGCAAAATGTCCAGATTGCAAAATGTCCAGGTCAAAAAGATAATTCCCGAATTAACTGATTCGATAAAAGCACTCACAACCTTCGACCTAATATTTGCCCCATTGATTTGGCCGTAAAAAGTATATACGAATTCCATTACTTGTTACGCCTTGTTGCGTACGTAAACCGTTTACGACATGAGGCCATAACTTCAAATGTCTTACACGGCACAGCTGACGTATTGGCGTGTTTGGGAGAGTGTAAAAATATTGGTTTATAGTTTAGCAATAAATTAGTATTTTTCAAAAAGAAGTAGCTAATGGCGAGATTTTAAATAACCTAAGGGTAAGGCTGAGTTGCACCACTTAACCTTAACCGCAACTCTAACGATAACCGGTATTTTTTTGTTTGGAGTTTGACAAATTTTGACGTTTGTTATAATTAAAATAAGATGCAACCATGGACCTATAAAAAAAGTCGGACGGAGTCTCATCAACAAAATACTGTGACATTAGGATACACCAGCTTGCCTGTACGTACAGGCCGGCACGCACACATTCACACCCTGTTACACCACTTCGAGAGCAAACTTCACACAGTTGACACATTTAAGCAGCGAAAAAACAACACGAATACGACATGTCTTGTGTGATGAAATTGTGTAAAAACCGTTCTGTTCGAACAAACAAAAATTAAGGAATCACATTTCACAGGTAAAATAATAATCCAATCACTTATTTCCCGACATTAAAATATTGAAATTAATTGAAATCAAACGTCATTCACTCGAAAAAATAATACGTCAAAGACCAGTGTTCTCAGTTATTTACGTGGGAAAATTACCCGAAATATGGGAAATTAATAATGATTTTAGGACTTTTTAGTTATGTATTACGCATACTATGGAAATAAAATAATTTATCATAATTATTGTGTTTTAATGGGATATATTTTCATAGGCAAATTTGATCCTTCCCAAAAATGTGGAACTGCGAAATTCAAATTTTCTTACATTGATTGCAAGTCAGTGTCAGGTTGTATGTTAAAAAATATCTATCAGAGATAATAATAATATATTGATGATGCATAAGATTATGATTATAATGTACACAAGATTCGTAATTTGTAACTGCGTGAATTATTTTTGATCAACATTATGTACATACCCTGACACACTGACTTGCAAACAATGTAAGAAAATTTGAACATTGAAAATTTCGCGCCTACCTCAACGCATACACCTTTCATCCTTTTAAAATGGCACGGAATAATTCTGTCTACATTTCCAAGTAACATCTGCCGATCTATGTTTTTCTTAAAATAAATGGGTAAAATGTTTTGGCTAACATGGCATCCCTAAATTCACTCACACAATAGACAAACGCCAAAATTTTGCGTCACAGTTTTGTTGTAGCGCGAGTTCCGTCCGCCTTTTTTTATAGGTCCATGGATGCAACCCTATTTTACGGGGAAAAAATAGCCTAACTAACAAAAGTGGTTACAGTTGCAGGTCGGATGTCCAGTAGTCCAAAAGTGGTTATGAGTAAAGAACAGGGACAAAAATTTGCTCCCAGTGGAATTTGAACCACCAACATATTTTTCGCCATCTACAATATTATACTACAATGCGGTATTAAGCCAGGTTTAAAAGAAACACGGGATATTATTTATTTAAAATTATTTATTACTAAGCTACAAATAGTATGAGTTTTTACTTTGCTTTTCTCATTCCTATTTATATTCAAAGGCACAAATCTTGTCGCCTCTGTGCGTCATGATCTATGACCATTTCCTTGCAAGTCAGAGATAAGCTAGCCAAATAGAGAGGTAATCTCGGCACTAGTTTTATGGGTTTATTACCGAGCGGGGAACGACCTACTTTATTTGGTGGAGTTGGATTCACATTGCATTTTACGAAGGTGAATAAATTCAACAGAAACTTTATTTTATATGATGAAAATAGTCCAGTGAATTTAATGCCAACGTGTAAAATATTGTGGAGTGAAATTGTAACTTTGTTGTAGTCGGGTCAACTTTTCTGTGAAATGGAAATCACTTTTATTTAAAGCCTCAACACACTGTACTTTTAGCATCGACGATAGGATATTTAGCCGTTTTTAAGAAGCTGAATGCAGCGACCACACATTCTGCATCGCACGCTTAAAAACTCCAAACGCGGCGATTGAGTTGCAGCGACAGCGATCGCTAAAACGACGCTGCATCGATAGAGTCACTAAAACGCGCGATTGCGATACCATGTCAGGACGCATGGCATGAAGTCGCGAAATCGCGATTCTGCGTCGATAGAGTCGCTAAAACGCGCGATTCTGATATCGCGTCCAAACGCGTGAAGTCGCCAAATCGCGATGATGCATCAATAGAGTCGCTAAAACGCGCGATTCTGATACCGCGACTGAACGTATTAAGTCACGAAATCGCGATGCTGCATTGATAGAGTCACAAAAACGCGCTATTCCGATATCGCGTCCAAACGCATGAAGTTGCCAAATCGCGATGCTACATCAGTAGAGACTCTAAAACGCGTACATTCGATATCGCGTAACGCATGAAGTCGCAAAATCGCAATGCTGCATCGATACAGTTGCAAAGTCGTAGATGTTAAAAGTAGCATTGTCTGCCCTAGCCCTTTAACGCCAACCTGCAAAATATTACGCGGAATTAAATTGTAACTTTGTTGATAGTCAGGTCAACTTTTCTGTGAAACGGACGCAACTTTTGTTGCCGGTGGGCCTCGGAGGATAAGTTGTGATAATAGCGTAAATTCAGAGGATATTAGTCCCTCTTGGTTGCTGCTGAAATTCTCAATGAGTTGAGGATCGCGCCTTGTTCCTTCACTTAGCGTTTTATATCTTTCCTTGTTGTATTTCCTTGTGAGCGTTTGCATTTATTATGGAGGTACAATGTTCTGACAAAAATAAACAAATGAAGGAAAATAAGTAAAGTTATTAATCCTTCAAGCTCCGCGAATCTAGACACAATAGATAATCAATTGTTATGACATTAATTAATGTCCGTCTGGGACTCAATCGGTTAAATAAGAAAATAAGGTAATAATGTGTATCCTAAGTTAAGCGCCCCCCTTTTAAAAACTAGGGTAAAACACTATCCTATGTTTTTCCCCTAGGTCTGAAAAATCTGTTCAATGGTATTTTTTGTGCAGAACAAGGCAGGTATTAAGGGTAGGTAAATGCCCATGTATGAATCACTTAACTCTCTCATCAGTCAGTTGTCAATTTAATCAAATCTACGTGACCCTTTCTTAGAATTTACTCGTCATGTCCATATTGTCATTATCCGTCAGTTGGCGTGCTATGTGCTATGTTAGTTGAAGCTACCATCGTGTTGGATGCTAGTTTTGACAGTTTGTTGCGAGTGTGATGTATACTCGAGGAAAGGGACAACTGTGTACCTACCATGAGTTTACGATAAGTGTGCTCGCTAGCGAAAACGTCAAAAATCTCTATGGAGATTTTGTTTCTTGAAAGTAGCCGCTAGGGGCGCTGCACAATATGTCATACAATTAATGTCATTTTTTTACGCAGTCGCTGGCGAGCACACGTAACGTAAACTCATGGTAAGCACACTGTTGATATTTGTTATCACTGAGGTGATGGTAGAATGAATATTTGATACTTTGGATAGAAATGGAAGGTTTGTGAAAAATTAATGTCTTGCATTTTTAAACCAATTCAATCCAATAATACTCCTAATTGCTTTTGCTTGTAGTTTTTAAAAAGTCCATCGATCATCGGTCGCTCTACATACCTATTCTCAGTGTTGGATTGACCCTTAATGCAAATTAATTAGGGCATAATAGGGGCACCAAAATGAGCCCAAAAATTACATAAAACTATTTGGCTACTTCTCNCCAGTTTCAAAGATAAAATTCTGAAAAAAAATCACAAGGTGTATAGGGACCCCCAGATTACGAAAATCGCTTAATCGGAAAACTGCTGCTATGGCTATTGCGGCTTTATCCCAGGCACCCATCGAACTGTATTGTTTTACCGATTTTTAGTTGGCCGATAGTTGGGCCCGATTTTAATTTGTATGAAGAATCGGTACGACCCAACTTCTTCTTATTCGTTACGCTCTTGGCAGAGCGGTCGTGGTCACGTTGAGGCGTTGTTCACATCGGTTGTAGAGGCGGATACAACTCTCCGCACGATCTCCCGCCATCTCTCTCTGTTGGCAGACCGACCCAACTATCGGCCAACTAAAAATCGGTGGTCTGCGCCTGGGCTAAAATAAGTAAACTAATGCTGATGAAATACAAACTTAATTGGGTTGGTACTTTGAAGTGGTAGATTCTATTCCCTATATTCAATAATTAAAACAACATAAATGTCTGTTCCACTTTGATCAACTGAATTTGACCCAGGACTCCGAGCGACACTTAGGTGTCTTTTATCACCTAGGTGTTCTTATCCATGGGTGATCAAAGAAAACCAAATAAATAAAGCGACGTAGTTGATTTTGCAAAATCAACAATTTGATACACCTAGATAATAATATCGTTCAGTTGTAGATACAAGCTTTTGCAATCCCGAGCTTTTTGCGATAACCGTATCACGAGCACTTCTAATGGGATAGTTATGTTTTAATTCACAGATAAAACGTTTATCGCGACAATTTATACTTTAGCACTTGGCACGACTTGTGGTACTAATAATGTGAATATGTTTGTATTATTTGTTAAAACCTGCTAAGTGACTTTATCTCTATTATAAAATCTAAAGTAGGTATTAAACACCATAATTTTACTTTATTTTGTGAGTTTATAATAATTAACAAGATTTTTTCAGCTACTTATTTTGACGATTATGTCTTGCCAAAAATTCCATTGAATAAGTCTTACTCGTAAAAAGGAGTAAAAATCAAAATTCTAAAATTCCTTCTTCAAATAAAACATTCATTTTTTGTGTAACTGAGTTGTCGCGCTTCTTCTCAACACTAAACTCGTGAAATGTTTGTCTCAAAGCCATGCAAAACGACAAAACATTTGGATATTGAGGCACCTTAATGTTACTTTTAAAAAGCTTTTCCAAACTAAATTTTTACTTTATTTTCTTTGATACAAACAGTATAAAGTATCAAATATTTGTATTATAATTTTTCAATTTATTTTTGATAGGTACGGAACTATTCCCACCTCTCGTTCCCATCGCTGCAATTTCTGTGTAGCCAGGATCTACAGCTTGACCACCAAAAAACCCAACCAATGAAGGTCAATTTCTTTTACCAGATGTTTTCTTTATAAAGAACAAAATCTATATTTAAAGCGCTTAAGTATAACTTAGCTACTATTAAGTCCCGTAAGTTTGTTCCATACAAATATTGGTTAAGTAAATGCTGCTACTTGAGCTGTTAACACTGCTATTAACTTTGCGAGTGCACTTCGGTTATTTAGAAAGTGTTTTTCTGGACAGTAAATTAAAGAAGGTTAAATTGGAGTAGTTTGTTGAAACTTAAGTATTTTTGGATTAGTCTGGATCAATGTAAATCACAATACATCTTTATAACATGAAAGATATCCTTTAACTATGGATGTGAAAAAATAATCACACTCCCATGGACGTCGGGTCTCACAGACCCCTATCTAAAATTCTTCATAATTTCATATCTAAACCAATTTGAATTTATCAAAGAGTTGATATATATCTAATAACTATTAATAAAGGATCTAGTAGTAAATGTAATCAATTTTTAATCATTATTAAATATATTTTTTTGCAAATTTAAAATACATAGACATTTTTCAGTGTTAATTGACTTGGCATCACATATAGGCTCCTTGATTACAGTCGATTAATAATAAATCAAACTAATATTTTTTTCCTTGCTAATTAATAACTGTGTAACATAAAAACATAAACAGAATTTCTGAAAGACATAAAGTAAAAATTTTGACAAGGGTTAAACTTACTAAAATTATAAACAGTGGCCTAGAACACTAAAGACAAATTATCTCTACAGGCATGTGTCATCTTTCTTTGAGAGCTTTGATGGGCAAAATGTACATCATTCAGAATCGGAATCTGCAGCAATGGTGCCTTCTAAGACATCTAAACTCAAAAGAAGGATCGTCTACAAGTAAAACCTTACTTCTGGAATGTTACTTAGATAGCTGGGCTAATAATATAGCTGATGTACTCAGATACTTTCTGCCAGTATGTATTCTTAAACTAGAACAATTTACAACATATTATAATGATATAATATAAAAAAAACATAGTTGACAAATCACATCCATACAAATATGTTTGTATGGAAATTATAGTCATCGGGTCTCCCAGACCCCGATAAAATTTTGGATGGTTATTACTCACGTAATAAGTGCCGGAAGACGCGATTTTATGCCTCCTCGGTCCAAACACAGTTAAAACTGAAGCTACTGAGATGGTCGAGAGCAGCACGTGGCGGGAAGGTGTTTAAACCGAGAAATTGACAAGGGGGGTGGGCCTCTGAGACCCGACGTCCATAGTTAAAGGATATGATTGCTTGAAATCTTTCACCATGAGAATCCTACATTATTCCTGATGAACAAAGGCAGTACGAAGTTCGCCGGGTCAGCTAGTATTATATTAAAGACAATTCATCATCATCATCATTTCAGCCATAGGACGTCCACTGCTGAACAAAGGCCTCCCCCAATGACTTCCACATCGCACGGTTGGTAACGGCCTGCATCCAGCGCCTTCCCGCTTATCAGGTCGTCGGTCCACCTTGTGGGTGGACGTCCCACGCTGCGTTTTCCGGTACGCGGCCTCCATTCCATAACCTTGCTGCCCCATTGGCCGTCAGTTCTGCATACTATGTGCCCTGCCCACTGCCACTTCAGCTTGCTAATCAGTCGGGCTATGTCAGCGACTTTAGTTCGTTTACGGCAATTAAATATCAGAAATTAGCATGTTGTGACATAAGAGTGACTTCGTAGCAACGCCAAGGGGACGCTGAAGTCACTTGTTCAGCATATACCCATCTAAAAGATGCTATTTAGCACAAAAAAGTGTAGTATAATGTAACAACTGTACATTTAAAACGATAACTCATCTTTTACCCGTGACAGTCCCATACAATATTTCATACATTCGCCCTCATTCACATCTAATTCATCCAAAAAGGCCATTCAACCTGCCAAAAACACTTAGGTGTGAAGAATTCCAACGCGGCGGAATGACGGAGCGGAACCATTGTATGGGCGATAGCTGTTTGTAGGCCAGTTCAAATGGGACGGGTTTGAGTGGCGGCATTGTGTATTAAAGGGTTAAGTTACGCCAGTAACTTTGAATCGGGTAATTTGGTGCTTGATGATTGTATTGACTGGGCCAGAAGTAAATTGTCATAATAGTCATGTAAATGTAATCTGCAAAAAACTCTTTTTTGATAGTGGTTTTACACGTCCCTGCTGCAGAAATTGAAGGTGGGCCTATCTGAGAAGAGGTAGCAAAAAAAAACTCATTTTTGTCAGCCTAATTTCTTGTCATTGGCTTAAAAAATAAATGATCGTTACTAAGTACTCGTTTTCAAAAATATTTTTGAACGAGGCGACGTACTACTTATTATGTACCATCCTAGACTGCATCTCACTAAACATTAGGTGCGATTGCGGTCAAATACCTGCCTTGTTCTGCATAACAAAAATAAATACTCACCTACCAAAGTGTAATTTACTATTAGGTCCGAATATTAACAAAAAATCTCAATCGCCTAAAACCAAACGTAAGCTGATCATGTAGAAATGTAAAATGACACACCCAGATGCAAGCTCTCTCCTCCTCTTGGTCCGAAAGTCTTAAACTTAGAAAATATAGCTCTGAACTATTTATAAAGCTAAATTCCTATTCCAGAAATGTCAAATGCCTGCAGTATCTATTCTAAGCTGGCAGCCCTCTCACGGGCGGTGCATAAACAAATATTGTCATAACTCCGGCGGGATTTGTTTAATTTGACACGCTGTCTCTTTGCCATAGAGTAAGGATGCAGAAGTGACGTAGGAAGTGTTTTATGCCTACGTAAAACTGTCTTGCTTTTGGTTATTCTAAATCTATATCTATAAAAGCGAAAGGTCACTGATTGACTGACTCACTCATCACGAAATCTCAGAAACTACAAGTGCTAGGAGTCTCAAATTTCGCATGGGGGTTCCTTTTAGATCGTAGGTGCTTACTAAGAGGATTTTAACCCTTAAATGCATGATTTTTTATTTAGTTATAAAAAAAATATTTCAATTAGATTTTTAGTCACAGATAGGGGAAAAAATAATAAAAAAAATCTTAGTACNCAAAATTCGCCACGAAGGTGACGATGAGAACCGTGACGATGAGAAATACCCATTTACCGCGAATCCGCAATACTGGCTATTCTTGCTATTTATTTATACTCCAGCACTTGTTGATTTTGCTAAACATTTATCTATCTACCTACCGGCTAGATTTTTGAATTAAAATAGTAAGACACGGGTCTTAACGCGACGTTTATTAATGAGTTACATTATGTACTCACGGCTTGACGTTTCGGCTGCGATGCTGCAGTTAAGACTGCAATGAAATGGAACGCGAAAGTTTAAAATATTAGATTTTTTAAGTAGTATATCTATCGAGCAGGTGATTGTCCTCTACGTTAACCATGACATTGTCTCCACTGTAGCGTTTACTCTATTCGTTCTACAAATAATCTTATCTTAAAGATATGACAAACACACATTGTAAATATACCAGTTTTCTTTTGCAGGTGTGATATTAGTGTATTTAGTGTACATTCTTTGCTGTCAAGTACTATTCTTGCACTAAAGCCGATTTTTAAGAACCTCTTTCTTTCTATAAAAGTGTAAAGCTTATACAGGATGAAAACGATAAGTGATCTTACTCGATTATTCCTAGATTTATTTATACAAGATATCGAAAACCTGGTTACTGGTCCTGAAAGTGCTTCACGAGCTCTTTCAAACGGTACCAATAATAGGTTACAGTTATACGATACCTTGTGTAATTTTTAATATTATGTGGCTGTTCTAAATGTATTGAAGCTGGAAACATTGAATTTTCGGATTCTGTAACCTATTATTGATTTTGATAGATCTCATGAAACACTTTCACAATCAGTTACTAGTTTTTTTTTTTTTAGTTTTGAAATAATCGAGTGAGATCACTTATCGTTTCCACCCTGTATACACTCGTTCGCAATATAGAACACTCGACAATCCAAGGCATCCGTCGATGTTACGCCACACTTACACGACATTTCTTCCGTCGACAAACATTCGACGTTCGGCCCGCGTCGTTCGTTTACAAACACCGACTCGTTAAGTGGCTGGGGCAGACGGGCGTTTATATTCAAATATTTTTTGCTACTTTAAATTAAAGCATTTTGTGTGTGATACAGTGGCCAGTAGAAGAATGAAAAAAAATAAACAGACAACATTTTTTATACAGAAAGCTCCACTCGCGATTAAATTTTAAATCAGCACCGGAAAAGTTAAATCTAGTTTCAGAGGTTAAAATATTGTTCATGTGGACGTAAATTATTCAAAATTTCGAGTAATTTAAATTTTTTCGTACCTGCATTTATTCTAGTAGGTACCTGTTATTTGAATTACTACAAAACCCCTCTATTCATTAGTCCGTAAATAAGTATAAATAAATAAATAAATAAATATCCTTAGACATTTTACACTGCGCTTGTCTAGTCCCAAACTAAGCAAAGCTTGTACTATGGGTACTAGACAACGGATATAAACATACTTAAATACTTTTTTTTTTGTAAATACATACTTATTATACATAGAAAACACCCAGTCCAATACAAACAAATATGTTCATGCACACAACTGTTTGTACTGTGCGGGAATCGAACCCGCTACCTCCGGAATAGTAGTCCGTTTCGAACCACTACACCAAACGGCCGACAAAAGTATGTAAAGTATATTTATTGAAAGCTTACCAATATTTTAGCCTATTTCATAAGGTAACGTTTCCAAATCCTTATTCATGAAAACATTGTTTTCAAATTGCCAATGTGAAGACGCGCGTTTAAAAACCCGCCCGTCTGCACACCCCGGGTCGTTAGCCGGCGTTTCGGACGTTAATGTGGATTCCGCTTTACTTTATCACTTCCCTTTAACAGTCCAAGCTTTTTAGTGAATTACGCTTAAGCGGAGCTTTTGTTCCTACCTTCAACCAATTTGCATGGCTTCCTGATTAGGTAATGTTTTTTGTTAATTTAACTGATGATTGTTAAGTTATTTGTTAACTCTTGATTGTTAAGTATAATTTTAATAATTTAATCATAANTTTCTTTGATATTAGCGTACGTTCAGAAACGCTTATAAAATGTGTTACTTTTTATAATCAAAAAAGTACTTCGTAGACATATGGCAACACTATGCATTTAAGGGTTAAGAAACTATACCCCTAAAGGGATAAAACGGGGTCCGCGCGTACGAAGTCGCGGGCGGCCGCTAGTAAATAAATATAATTACGCAGAACTGACGGTAGATGGGATAGAGAGGTTCTGGAGTGGAGGCCACGTACCGGAAAACGTAGCGTGAGACGTTGAACCACAAGGTGGACTGACGACCTCACAAAGGTAGCAGGAAGGCGCTGGATGCAGGCCGCTACCAATCAGGCGATGTTTAAGTCATCCTGTGGCTGAAATAATGTAAACTTCCATAAGAAAAGTTAAACAAAATAACCGAATTAACTGATTCGTTAAAAGCACTCACAACCTTCGACCTAATATTTGCCCCATTGATTTGGCCGTAAAAAGTATATACGAATTCCATTACTTGTTACGCCTTGTTGCGTACGTAAACCGTTTACGACATGAGGCCATAACTTCAAATGTCGTATACGGCACAGCTGACGTATTGGCGTGTTTGGGAGAGTGTAAAAATATTGGTTTATAGTTGAGCAATAAATTAGTATTTTTCAAAAAGAAGTAGTTAATGGCGAGGTTTTAAATAATCTAAGGGTAAGGCTGAGTTGCACCACTTAACTTAAACCTCAACTCTAATGATAACCGGTGTTTGTTTTTGTATGGAGTTTGACAAATTTTGACGTTTGATATAGTTAAAATAAGATGCAACCCTTTTACTTACGGGGAAAAAATAGCCTAACTAACAAAAGTGGTTACAGTTACAGTTCGGATGTCCAGTAGTCCAAAAGTGGTTATAGAAGTAAAGTACAGGGCCGGTTTTCACTCATTAATATCACACAAACATTTTCTCCCAGTGGGATTTGAACCAACAACATCTTTCACGCCATCTACAATATACTACAATGCGGTATTAAGCCAGGTTTAAAAGAAACACGGGATATTATTTATTACTAAGCTAAAGCCTGGTCCGTGAGCACGTAGAATTTTGTCCAATGACCCCAAGCTACCCATCCTTATCGCTCATGCGTAATTATATTGCTGTCGCGCTCGCACACTCACTGCGGGCGCCCGTCGCACAGTCGCGACAGCAATGTAATTACGCATGAGCGATAAGGATGGGTAGCTTGGGGTCATTGGACAAAATTCTACGTGCTCACGGACCAGGCTTTACAAATAGTATAAATTTTTACTTTGCTTTTCTCATTCCTATTTAAATTCAAAGGCCCAAATCTTGTCGCCTCTGCGCGTCATGATCTATGACCATTTCCTTGCAAGTCAGAGATAAGCTAGCCAAATAGAGAGGTAATCTCGGCACTAGTTTTATGGGTTTATTACCGAGCGGGGAACGACCTACTTTATTTGGTGGAGTTGGATTTACATTGCATTTTACGAAGGTGAATAAATTCGCCAGAAACTTTATTTTATATGATGAAAATAGTCCAGTGAATTTAATGCCAACGTGTAAAATATTGTGGAGTGAAATTGTAACTTTGTTGATAGTCGGGTCAACTTTTCTGTGAAATGGAATTCACTTTTATTTAGAGCCTCAACACACTCTATTTTTAGCATCGACGATCGGATATTTAGCCGTTTTTAAGAAGCTGAATGCAGCGACCACACATTCTGCATCGCACGCTTAAAAACTCCAAACGCGGCAATTGAGTTGCCTTTCAGCGATCGCTAAAACGCTCGATTCCGATACTACGTCCGACGCATGAAGTCGCGACATCACGACGCTGCATCGATAGAGTCACTAAAACGCGCGATTCCGCTACCATATCAGAACGCATGAAGTCGCGAAATCGCGATGCTGCGTCGATGGAGTCGCTAAAACGCGCGATTCTGATACCGCGTCCGAACGCTTGAAGTCGCCAAATCGCGATGATACATCGTGCAGAGTTGCTGAAACGCGCGATTTCGTTGCCACGTCCGAACGCAATACGCATGAAAATCGTGATGCTGTGTCGGTAGAGTCGCTAAAACGCACGATTCTTAGCGTCCGAACGCATGAAGTCGCGAAATCGCGATGCTGCATCGATACAGTCACAGAAACGCCGATCGCCGATACTAAAAGTGGCATTGTCTGCTCAAGCCCTTTAACGCCAACCTGCAAAATATTACGCGGAATTAAATTGTAACTTTGTTGATAGTCAGGTCAACTTTTCTGTGAAACGAACGCAACTTTTGTATTTAATTTTTGTTGCCGGTGGGCCTCGGAGGATAAGTTGTGATAATAGCGTAAATTCAGAGGATATTAGTCCCTCTTGGTTGCTGCTGAAATTCTGAATGAGTTGAGGATCGCGCCTTGTTCCTTCATTTAGCGTTTTATATCTTTCCTTGTTGTATTTCCTTGTGAGCATTTGCATTTATACAATGTTCTGGGGAAAATACAAAGATGAAGGAAGTTAAAACAGGTAATAAGTGCATCGTTCTTAATAGCTGGTACCCGCGGCCTTGCCCGCGTGAATGTCGGTCTGTCACAAAAAGACTTTATCGTTTGCGTTCAAAAACCGGGATGAAAATTATCCTGCTTTTTCCGGGTGTCAAAAAGTCAGTTCAGTAGTTTAAGCGTATGAAAGACAGAGAGTTATTTTGCCATTTATAATCTGATTGTTACATACTACATACTAGTTGTCACAATAGATCGATAACCGCAGTGATAAGTCTACTAGGAGTTTATTGAACTAGAATAGTCGCTCAACTAGTAAGTTGGTATTACAAGTACTATGAATCGCTACTTCAAGTAGACTCTCTCATCAGTCAGTTGTCAATTTAATCAAATCTACGTGACCCTTTCTTAGAATTTACTCGTCATGTGTCCATATTGTCATTATCCGTCAGTTGGCGTGCTATGTTCTATGTTAGTTGAAGCTACCATCGTGTTAGATGCTAGTTTTGACAGTTTGTTGTAAGTGTGATGTATACTCGAGGAAAGGGACAACTGTTGATATTTGTTATCACTGAGGTGATGGTAGAATGAATATTTGAAACTTTGGATAGAAATGGAAGGTTTGTGAAAAATTCATGGCTTGCATTTTTAAACCAATTCAATCCAAATAATACTTCTAATTGCTTTTGCTTGTAGTTTTTAAAAAAAGTCCATCGATCGGGGTCGCTCTACATACCTATTCTCAGTGCCGTATTAACCCAAATTAATTAATTGGGGCATCATGAAGGCATTAAAAAGAGCCAAAAAATTACATAAAACTATTTATCGCAAATTCGCATCAAGTATAGTCTTAATCCGACACTGGATATTCTTGCTACTTTTTTACTTTAGTACTCGTTGGTTTAGCAAATAATTTATTAGCATCCTTATGAGTTTAAACTTAGTATACTTAATATAATAAGCTTCCCTCAAAGAGCCCTATACGTGTAAAACACTGTCTCCCACATATTTATGCGTTTTTGATTATTGCGCTTAAATAAGCAAAATATTGAAAACATCCAACCGCTACTAATCTGCTAACTTTTAAAAGTTGTCTGTCCATCGAGCAGGTGATTGTCCTCTACGTTAACCATGACATTGTCTCCACTGTAGCGTTTACTCTATTCGTTCTACAAATAATCTTATCTTAAAGATATGACAAACACACATTGTAAATATACCAGTTTTCTTTTGCAGGTGTGATATTAGTGTACATTGCTGTCAAGTACCCTATTCTTATACAAAAGCCGATTTTTACCAACCTCCTTCTTTATACAAAAGTGTATAAAGCCTATACCTACAGTATGGAAACGATAAGTGATCTTACTCGATTATTCCTAAATTAATTTTTACAAGATATAGAAAAACTGGTTACTGTTCCTGAAAGTGCTTCACGAGCTCTTTCAAACGGTACCAATAATAGGTTACAGTTTTACGATACCTTGTGTAATTTTTAATATTATGTGGCTATTCTAAATGTATGGAAGCTGGAAACATTGAATTTTCGGATTCTGTAACCTATTATTGATTTTGATAGATCTCATGAAATACTTTCAGGATCAGTTACTAGTATTTTTTATATCTTGTTAGTTTTGAAATAATCGAGTGAGATCACTTATCGTTTCCACCCTGTATACACTCGTTCGCAATATAGAACACTCGACAATCCAAGGCATCCGTCGATGTTACGCCACAGTAACACGACATTTCTTCCGTCGACAAACATTCGACGTTCGGCCCGCGTCGTTCGTTTACAAACACCGACTCGTTAAGTGGCTGGGGCAGACGGGCGTTGATATTGGATATTATTTCTTGAAAAAAAAAATGAATAGAATAGAAATAATTTATTGACACAGAAAACATTTATGACAAAACAAAGTAACAAAAAAGGAGATAAACTGCGACAACAAGCTCCCGCTCAGCATTTATTTATCGTGACATGCTCGAAAGGGCATGACGTCAAAACGCTGGTCTTCCGCGGACGTCCTTGGTGTCTATATAATATTTTAAACTATTATGTTGAATTTTTCACTTTAAAATTATCACTTCACGGTCCTTGGTGTCATTAGGATTAGGTATTGCGCATCCCTTCTAGGAGACCCCGACTTTAATTTTTTTCTTTCCTTCATTTATCGAGTAACTTGTTATTTGAATAACTACAAAACTCTTTTATTATTAGTCTGTAAATAAGTAATGTAAAGTATGTAAAAATGCTTACTAATATTTTAGCCTAGGTATTTTTATGGTTTCAAAATCCTTAGTCACTAAAACGTTATTTTCAAATTGCAAATGTGAAAACGCGCGTCTAAAAACCCGCCCGTCTGCACACCCCGGGTCGTTAGCCGGCGTTTCGGACGTTAATGTGGATTCCGCTTTACTTTATCACTTCCCTTTAACAGTCCAAGCTTTTTAGTGAATTACGCTTAAGCGGAGCTTTTGTTCCTACCTTCAACCAATTTGCATGGCTTCCTGATTAGGTAATGTTTTTTGTTAATTTAACTGATGATTGTTAAGTTATTTGGTAACTCTTGATTGTTAAGTATAATTTTAATAATTTAATCATAACTAGCGGCCGCCCGCGACTTCTTACGCGTGGATCCCGTTTTACCCCCTTCATCTAGGTATCTTACGCGGTTTAGATTTTTTCATACAAATGTTTTTTCCCGCTAACTCCCGTTCCCGTGGGAATTTTGCAATATCCTGTTGTAACTAAGCTTTAAATTTACTAAGGTACCTGCATGCCAAATTTCAAGCGTCTAACTTAAACGGTTTAGATTTTTCATACAAAAGGATTTTCCCGCTAATTCCCGTTCCCGTGAGAATTTCGGGAATTACTTGCTGTAACTAAGCTTTAAGTTTACTAAGGTACCTACATGCCAAATTTCAAGCGTCTAACTTAAGCGGTTTAGATTTTTCATACAAAAGGATTTTCCCGCTAATTCCTGTTCCCGTGGAAATTCTTAAGTATACTATAACCTGCCCAGGAGTATGAAGAATAATTGTACCAAGTTTCGTTAAAATCCGTCGAGTAGTTTTTGTTTCTATAAGGAACATACAGACGGACAGACAGACAGACAGACAAAAATTTTACTGATTGCATTTTTGGCATCAGTATCGATCACTAATCACCCCCAGATAGTTATTTTGAAAATATATTTCATGTACAGAATTGACTTCTCTACAGATTTATTATACCTAAGTATAGATGAACTCAAAATAAGCATAGTTAAGTTGTGACTAAATTAGACACCAGTTTGAAAGAAGACTGCCGATTATTCTGTTTTGCTAGATAGGCATGGTGAAATTAAAGAAACATTGATGAAAAAATTACTTCGTTACCATGAAAACTCCCCGAGACTTATTCGAATTCGGTATGCTAGGTTGCCTGGAAGAGATAGATTCATAGGGATTCTTCTTCTTCTTCCTCGGTCCCTCACTGATGAGGATCGCGACCACAGATAGTGTTCCTCCACAGACTGCGGTCATAAGCTGTGTGGACCGCACGATGCAAACTCCCGCCCAACGTCTTCCTCGCCGCGTCTTACCAAAGACCTTGAAAGGGAAGGAAGGTACCATGAAATTTTTTGTATGGTTGAAAGGGTGCGCGTCTCAAGTTTGAGAACCAATGATCTAGTCGGTGATTCATAGGGATAAGACAGCCCAAATTGTGCAATATCTTTTATGCATTTCATTCTTTTCTTTTCTTGTCTTGTGTGGTTTGCGATAAAGAGTTTTCTGTCTATTTAGGTACTATTCCATCTACTCACTACTTAAAATCTAAATATACATCACTCAAAGGTGACTGACTGACTGACATAGTGATCTATCAACGCACACTGCACAGCCCAAACCACTGGACGGGTCGGGCAGAAATTTGGCTCGCAGGTAGATGTTATGACGTAGGCAACCGCTAAGAAAGGATTTTACGAAACTCCACCCCTAAGGAGGTAAAACTAGTTAGCTTCTCCATAAAAGCAAACCTTTTGCAATATTATAGTCTACAAATAAACAGAATTGACTCAAATGGATTACATACTCGTAACTTAGGTATATTGAATATTCTCCACGCGTCGTATACATCTAAGTAAATCAGATTCTAATCTAACTCTTAATTAAATATTACTAGAGCTAGACGTCGGTTTGCGCAAATGGATTCCATATTCGTTATATTAATGTTTGTTTGTTTGTTTGTTTTGGAGTAAATACACGCGGTTATTAAGGGCTGTGCGAGATTATTTCGCACATTTACATGATGCGATTTTGTTTGTGAGAATTTTGTACTTAGGTTCACCATCTTACTTTAACCAAATAGATGCCCTCAATGCGTGAGGGATTTTACCGCGAAAATAGGCTACGTAAGCCATCTTCGGGCACACCAGCGCCGCCAAGACAGCTAGGAGTCGGAGTGGTCGCCATGGCCGAAATCGGTCGGATGGATCATCATCATTAACCAAATATCAAAAGTTTGTCAAACTCCATACAAAAACACCGGTTAGGGTTATAGTCACGGTAAAAATAAGATGGTGCAACTTAGCCTTAACGCTCGGTATCACAAACATTACTATGAGGTCTCACAGTGCACTTGGACGCACAGGGTGGCACACGAACCAATCACAGAGCTCTATTCAACTCTGTGCGTTTGATTTGCTGCTTCACTAAAGCAAGCATCATTTGTGAATACCGGCGTTAATCTTTTTGCTATACTTACTAGCGCTTCGAGACCAATATTTGGCAAGTGCTGAGAAGAATAAGTATTACTTGTGTAAGCTGCATACAAAGTGTTAAATATCCTTGTATACAGAAGTTGCAGTACATTTGACAGAATACCCAATCATTTCATTAACTAGTTATTTGGTTCCAAGTAGTTGATAATAAGGTACCTAAAACAAAAGTTTACGAAAGTAAAAATAAAAATTATCTGCCGACAACATAACGGTTGCACAGGCCCACTCACTGCACCTCCTGGTGGGACAGTGACTTTGATCATAAGATGCGGGGTGTTATAATGATAAGATTGAGTCAAAGAAATAAGTTATTATTGTTTAAATTCCTAAAAAAAAGCACTGTTACTACTTACCACTGTTACAACAAGCCCCTCACTCCCATATCAGTTTTTCAACAATAATTTAGACTGATTACCTCTTCACATCGCCCCTCATAGAAGTGGCTAGAATTCCCGCACCGTGTAAACACAGTTCCCCTAGCAACATTCATCTACGTAATGTCTGGCTAGTGGTCGAGTTATTTTCACTTCGCGTTGAAATGTGGCGTGAGCTGAGCAAGTCTGCTGAAATACTGGAACACTGGAATACCCGCTGTTTTCGCCTGGGCATGTTCTTATTTCTAAGGAATTTTCGGGCTTGGAACTGTGAAATTTGAAGAGTTTCGTTATTACGTTGTATATGAAATTTAACAAAACTGCTATAGTGTGGGCACATGGCTAGACATATTATTTTAAAGGAGAAATGATGTCATTTCGCTGTCATTATAGACAATATTCCCTAGACCTCCCAATACTTACTAGACAAGGGTTACTCCCATAGTACAAGCTTTGCTTAATTTAGGACTAGAGGCCCAGTGTAAAATGTCCAAGGATATTTATTGTATTTATAATATATTTCAGCAAAATACTGGAAAATTCCAATTTTTCACGAATAACATCAATAAATTCTTTATTTACTGTATATAATATGCTGTCCGTGAAAACCAAAACGGCCGTTTTTGTTCCCATTTTTAACTCTATCAACCAAATCTCTGTAATACCACTTCTGAACCTGAAATAACGCAAATAAAGAAAATAGATTTGATTTGATAAAGCCATAATATCAGATACGTAGTACAGTAGTATTACAGTCAGCATCAAACTTTTCGTAACACCCAAAACGGTCAATTTGGCCACATAACCTTATTCCAATTTGGCTAATTTTAGAGTGACGAATATTTGACGCTCATTGTACCTAGTTAAAATAGGTAACTAGATTTGAATCTGAACCATGCAGCGTCTATGTGACGAGCGCGATCATACCAGCATTCCTTGCTTGCGGCTGCATGCCAGATTGCGAGGTATAACTCCATAACCTGAGCATTAGCCGCATTGTGTAGCGTTCCGTCGCGTCTTGTGGAGTAGCGTCGCGTTTGTCATATTAAAAAGTAATTTTCTGGACCTAAGTTAATTAACTTACGAGTGGCCTCACTACAATAGTCCAGCGGCAGCGGGGTTCGAACCCGCATTCTTCGGATGTCGAATCAGCCAGTCCGACCTTTCACCGTTCAGCAATCGCGGCTATAAGTATTAAATAGGTATTGATAAATTGATATTATGTTAGGAAAATATTATAAGTCTTGTACTAGTTCTACTCATGTTTGAAATAGCATGTCCAATGTCCACTCAGTACAGAAATACAATCTTATCATGATACAAACAACCAAAGGGCGTTCACCAGACACAATGGCGTTTGAACTAACCACAAGAGCAAACCTCACTAACTCTGGTTAAACTACATTAATCCAATAAACACCTAAGCACAGGCTAACGGTATTGGGTAACGTCTACACAACGTAAGTAACACCAGAAGGTTCAATTTGATGCAGAAAATCGAATTTTGATGATGAAAACTTGGGCTCATCAAGCTTAGGTCGTTCGATGTAGTTTGGCTTTTAAGAAGCTCATTTAGAACACAGTTTTTTTTATTATACCACCTATTCTTTTGGGATATAATGATTTTTTTTATTTTTCAGACCTATTTTAGTTAAATACAGAAATCATGTAATTATTTTTTTTAACGCTAAGTGCTTTAATCTAATCTTAGATAAAGGTAATTTACCATTATAAGTCATTAATATGTCAATTAACACTGTTTGTTTTCCAAATAAATAAATACTATAATAAATTATTTTTATCAGAAACTACCGTGGATGCTGTAAAATGGAGTAGGTAGCAATAAAAGTTTTATTATTACATATGTAGTAATCTCTTTTCAGGATACTTAGTTTGGCTGACTTTAGACGTTTAGTTAAAGTAAATGGTGAAACTTAGGGTTAATAAACATATCCCAATATAGCTTACCCTACCACCACTTCTGGGTTGCTAATAAGAAGAATTTTATTAACTCAGTCGCCTCGTTCGTTTCAGCCAAATGACGTCCACTGCTGGACAAAGGCGTCCCCCAAGGATTTCCATAACGACCGGTCCTACGCCGCCCGCATCCAGGCACCTCCCACGACCTTCGCCAGATCGTCGGTCAAACTAAAGTCCGGTCGCCGAGCACGTAGAATTTCGGGGGGCCTAATGTTGAAGAAATGATCTACTGTGTCTGTTTCCATTATAGTATAGTAAACGGAAGCCGTCTCGATGACGGAACGTCAAGTAATTGCTGTCTAATTACAGCTAACTGACGCGGATCATTTAACGAAGTTCGCTAATTGGTTTCCGGCGTCAAATGATTTGTCGGAGCTTTGGGTGCTTTTTATAGTTTGCTAACTGAAAGTTAAATGACGTAAATAGTGTATAAGTATGTTTTCTCTTTTGATTTTATCTTTTTTTTATGCATGACAAGGCAGGTATTTGACCACAATCGCACCTGATGTTAAGTGGGATGCAGTCTAGGATGGTACATATCTGCCCTGTAAGTGCCTATTCACTCTCGCCTTGAAGAGGCCCGGATTATAGTTTTCGGGACAGACAGCAATTTGTAAATCTCCTATTTGTTATGTTACGGTCCTTTCTTTTTTTTAACAATCCTTAATCCGTAATCCGTATCAAATTTAGGAGGTCGGGTGTAGGAGATAGTGAACGTAGGGCTTTATTTCTAACTGATCAAAATACGCAAGTAACTGAACAACTATGAGATTGAAGTCTAACACAAAATAATAGAAGAATCCTTTCTTTTCTTAAATCATTTCATCTTCCTTGTCTGATTCTACATTTATTTGTCACAGATACAGCTACAAAAGATGGCAAGGAATGCAAGGATGTTAATTTATCATTGAACTTCAGGACTTTTAGACCATGCCCTTTTCTAACTCTAAAGCCTGGTCCGTGAGCACGTAGAATTTTGTCGCGACTGTGCGACGGGCGCCCGCAGTGAGTGTGCGAGCGCAACAGCAACATAATTACGCGCGAGCGATAAGGATGGGTAGCTTGGGGTCATTGGACAAAATTCTACGTGCTCACGGACCAGGCTTTACCTGTAAACACAATCCTAGGATACTAGGGCTGGGTTGCACCATCTTACTTTAACTTTGACAAACGTCAAAAATCTGTCAAACTCCATACAAAATACACTGGTTATCATAATAGCCACGGTCAAAGTTAAGTGGTGCAACTGAGCCTTACTATTAAAATTACTGTTAACTTAGCTTTGAAAATCTTCAAGATGTAAGAGCGAGCGTATCTAGAGCGTAAACTAGGATACTAATGCTAGTTCCACGACTACTTCGTACCGTATTTTCACGGATTCGGATCGGACTCGGATCTGACGTAGTGTGAAACTCACTAACGCCCGTATTCACAAACTATCCTTGCTTAAGTGAAGCAGCAAAGCTATGCGAAGTCGAATTCACAGCGTTGAAAAAAGAGCTCTGTGATTGGTGCATGTGTCACTCCGCCTGGTTAGTCCAGCGCATGGGCGACCTGCCGCGCGCTCTTGTGCCCTCTACCGAAGAAAGAGCACAAGAAAGGCTGCAGTGCGGGAGGAATGGCGACGGATTGTGAGGCTTACCACCGGACCTGGTGTGACGACCACGGGCACTCGGCCAAGAGTGTAGCGACTAAGAAGAAGTCACTACGCCACTCGAGTATTCTCTATGAATAAGTTTTTGGGACCCTGTGCGTCCACGCGCACTGTGAGACCTCATAGTAATGTTTTTAAATACGGGTGTCAGAAACAAGATGAAGCTTCTGTCGGAACTTCCTCGATGTCCTAATTACAATGATAGTGAATAAGTGTGCAAGTTATGTGACAAGTATGTTAATAGTCGTGAAGTAAGATGTAACAAGCAGCTGAGTTAACACGCCCACATTGTTTGGACAACTGTTTCTATTGTCACTGAGTGTATCAAGAAAAGTTTTAGTTGGTTCTGTATACTTTGTGCGAAGGTTTTTCTTGTCTTTTTAATAATAAAAGATGAGGAAAACTATATTTAGAGGCGCCCAGTTACACTCGTGCGTCACAACATTATTCGAAGTTTCGATTATTTCCATCCCTTTTACACTAAGCTAAATGGCGTCATGAGTAACTGTAACAGATACTTCCGAAACTATTTAATCGTTGTTTAGGAGTATTTACCTATGTAGATTCCCGTGGTGAAGCGATCACCATCAGGTCAAAATACGGCCAAAAACTTGCCTTTATATAAATCATCATCATCATCATCTCAGCCATAGGACGTCCACTGCTGAACATAGGCCTCCCCCAATGCTTTCCATGTTGCCCGGTTGGTAGCGGCCTGCGTCCAGCTCCTTCATATAAATTGTTTTATTTCCAGAATCAAAGCTCCTGGGTCTTATACGAAAGAAGAGATAGCCATGGAATTAGTGTTAACAAAACTGCATAGATTAAAATCATCGTTTGTTTGGTGAGCAACGTCCTATCATAAAATAATATTATTTTATTTTCTGCTGCTTTTAAAAAAGAGTTTTTACGTAGAGTGCGCATACGCAGAGCTGCATGTAGGTACAGAAAAAATCACACTGTGTTATCTTATCTCGTTAAAATAAGTTCTATTTTGCAATAAACTTACGTAACGTTTGAACTGTACTGACCTACCCACCTTGCTTTTCTAATAACACATACTTCTGAATTACAATCTAGATCAAAGCAAAACAATTTTATTAAAACATTTTTTTTGAAAATTGTAATTTGTCATGTGTTTTATAAAAAAAAAACTGTATTATCTCATGTGCTGTAGGTATTTACATAATATCTTCTGTATTTTTCTCCTATTACAAAATGGAAATCAGACTTCTCCAGAATCCATCGCGTATTCACAAAAGCTCTCGAACGTAGTAACATCGTTTTGTAGTTTATATAACATGTAAGAATAACTTGCAAAATAAATACTAAGAAACAGAGCTAGTTTCAATAAATGTCACCTAGTGCCTTGGGAGTTGTGTTTGTATTAGACTGGGACGTTTTATTTCTCTGATACAATGTAAGCTTTACTTATGTTTAGACTAGTTTGTGTCTGCAGCTTTGTCCTGTATTTCGGTCTGTCACAAAAAACTTAATTGTAAACTATTAATTTTAACAGAGGGTTAGGTTAGATGACGGAATTCACAATTTTACGGAGAAACACATTTTTCTGTACTTATTAGGAGCGCCTACATAAAGTTCTGAAAAATATAGCTTCTTATCGTTCGTTCGTTCGTTTCAGCCGAAAGACGTCCACTGCTGGACAAAAGCCTCCCCCAAGGATTTCCGGTCCTGCACCGCTCGCATCCAGGCACCTCCCGCGACCTTCACCAGATCGTCGGTCCACCTAGTGGGAGGCCTGCCCACACTACGTCTTCCGGCTCGTGGTCGCCACTCAAGAACTATCCCTAGCTACCTATATTTTATACTTACCTAGCAGTTCAAATAAAGGTTTTAGAAGGTAAAAGTTGCTATTGAAAATTAATAATGGACTTGAAATTTCCCGGAAATTGTAACAAAGTGATTTGATTACTTTCGATACTCAAACATTTCACCGGCGAACCCTACGGCAATTATAATTTCAAAAACTCAACTATCGCAAACAATTTTATACTGTAACACTTACCAAACTGAGTTGGAATTCCAATAACTTTCCCATTATAATTTCAACTATGCGAGCTTTGGTTATGTTTTAGGCAAAGCTAAAACGACTCTATACCGTGAATAATATGGTTTATTCTGCATTGAAGTGATAGTACAATAAGCTAAAATGCATGTTTGCATTGGCCGGTGTGAAAAACCTGCTATGTCTCTATTTGTGTGTTTTAAATGATAAAGTACTGAACTTTGCGGTGCCTTTTTGGTAACAGATTATAATCTTGAATAACTGTTATTTTATTTATATTATCTTTTTTGGATAGGTGTTTATGGTCACTGTTTGCTTTGTTGATAGAATCTTCAAGTGTGATTTATACCGTTAAAGATTTATTTAAGAAATGTCGGGTTTTACAGTAGTTACTAAAGTAGCAATTTGGACAGAAATATTGTATCAATCAGTAAGATTGTGTGTATAAAATGAATGAAAATAAATAATGTTACTTAATAATGAATAACTATATCCACTACACTAAACGGCCGACTAATACTAATGCTAATAAAATTATTCACCAAATATTATTGTTTGTTTCAGGTAAGATCCAGGAAAGATGTGGTGGTTAGGTAACTAGCTAGGTAGTTCCTGTGAGTTTGCTTATTTGTTAGTTATGTATTTAGTATATGACAAAAAGTTTACAGCACATGTCGTAACCTATAAGGTTGCAAAATCTTAAAAAAACATATTTCAGAATAACTCTTTATTTCATTGTGATTATGACTCCTTAAAAGCATCGAACCTGGGACATACGGATTGATAGAGTCCAATTTTCTATTCACTAAATTATCAAGGGCTATTGTATGAACATAACGTCAAGGAGTCATATCAATATTTGATATTATCTTTGGTAAAATAAACCACAGCGAGCTTACTAAACAAAACAAATCAATAATCAACTACATTATTCATTATAGACTAAGAGCTGGTGAACGCCAGACCTACGTCATTTTATAAAAGCTGAAAGTTTGTCAGCGTATGCTCCCAATATAGGATAGAACGTAAGTTTCTACTTACGTAAACATTACAGTCTATTGAATATACACAAAAAGCCACCGTAAAAGTTAGGCTTACATTATACCTACCATAAAAGCTGATTTTTATATAAAATATTACGGCAATAATTAGAAGTAGTTTCCTCATCAGCCAGACAGTTTTGACAGTTCTAACTCCTTGCCAGACAGTTTTTTTAGGATAGCTGCCAAAGCCACGATGACCCAAACTTCATGATTCACCAACATTCTGTCCTATATTGAGAGCATACGCTGACAAACTTTCAGCTTTTATAAAATGACGTAGGTCTGGCGTTCACTAGTTCTTAGTCTATTATAGACATAGCGTAAATGTTTTATTGAATCCATAGTTGCTACTTAGTTCAAGGTTGATCCCTGAACAGTCAGAAACAAAGCTATCCAAACACGTCTTTCTGACTTAGAAAATAACGTTCACAAACGTTTTACTTCAGTTGCCTTCTGTACATACCCTTATTAACGTACGTGATCAATCATACGTGTAACCCATTACTCTGCAATAACGTAAAGGGGTCTTTATAGCAATAAACTTAAGGTTGAAATTCCTCTAGTAGGTAAAATGTCAAAGGCATATTTAGAAAAATAGGTCATTTGCAATAAATATTTATAAATAAGTAGTGGGATACGGCTCGTGATTTATTTAATGTT
The DNA here is from genome assembly GCF_004193835.3 of Ostrinia furnacalis. Classification (NCBI taxonomy): domain Eukaryota; kingdom Metazoa; phylum Arthropoda; class Insecta; order Lepidoptera; family Crambidae; genus Ostrinia; species Ostrinia furnacalis. The sequence goes on from NW_021133301.1 coordinate 52,912, forward strand.
CTGTCTCAAGGCGTTTTTACCTGAAAGGGTTTGTATATTTCTTTTTCAATAAATTTTGCTTTGGGACTGCTCGGGATTTTACGGTCGGGTGGTTTAGATTCGTGCCCGTGGATTTAGAGAAGCTACTTATATGTTTACAATATCTCTCTATCTAAAGTAATATTATAAAGCAAATGAAAGCGATTTATGAAGGTTCATAGATGTTTGTTTATTAGATAGTCTTTGTCATTAAAATATGTCGAGTACCTAGGTGTTTTCATGAAGATTTTAAATAAAATAAAAATACAATAGAAGCATATTAGCCTAACACGGGGGGTCGTATTTACAAACTTCTTCTTCTTATCGTGTCGACAACAAACCTACACGGTGTCAGCAAAAAACTCCGCTGCAGGAGTGGCGTTGTCAGCAGCATTCATTAAATCCTCCTGCGTGCAGTTGTTTGGGCACTCAGGGCACGACATCATGTACTTCATCGACAAACTGCTAATATTCTTAAAAAATATGGAGTAAAGTTTTAAAATAGCACATATTGACTGAATCTGAACCTGAGAGAATTTTAGTTCTACTAATTCACCAAAATACCGAATAAAATAATATAACCGATGTGAAAAAAACATATATTGATATGAATGACCAATCTAAATACGTTCCCGAATCTGTATCAAAGTATGACATAAATAAATTCAATTTACAAAAACGTCTATTATGTCCCTAAAGGGAACTGAACCCCGATCTTTTGTCAAAACGCTTTCAAACTATTATTACTGTGAAATCGTGAGACGCGACCGTTCAGATGTCACATAAAAACCATAAAAAGTAATATATTATCGGATATTTCCTTATACGATTGCCTTTACTTCTGATATAGATTTCAAAGCGGTACATTACTGGTTTCAATTTAGATTTACTTGTAGGTAATATTATTTGGAGCTAGTATACCTAATTTGTATGTAGAGACTACAAATTATTATTGTAGAGTAATTTGAGAAAACCTATATTGGTTGCAAGGTAAATTAATTAAAGTCGTAAGATAATTAATAAACAAGCTTTTGCCCGCGGCTTCAACCACTTGAAAATTTTGAAAATCTTTGAATTTTGAATGACTTTTAACTGAATATTTAAATTGGCCTACCTATTGANTTGAGTTTCTGTATGGGAAAGTGTGACAAAATGACAATGTTATTCTTCAGTTAAAAGATAATAATCCAACGGTTGAAAAATCTGCTCTTTAGCGACAGTAAAAAATCGAATAATCCTTTGCGTTGTGCAGTAGGGTAAAAATAACTTATTTCATTCAATACAAATATCGTAGGATTCTAAAAACCTCATCAATCCAGACGACACTATTCCAACACCGCTCGATAGCACAAAGCGTTCGACATTAGAAAATGGACGCACACTGATTTACCCTAATGACGTCGAATTGATTGGGCATGGGAAATGCTTATCACGCGTGGGCGTTGAACCGACGATGCTATCTGTGTATGTTAGGATTGGACACAGTAAAGTATAATATATAGCTCTGCCTATTTATACTAGTACTAGCTTTTCGCCCGTGGCTTCGCCCGCGTGGAATTTTATATAACCTATGACACTCAGCAAAAATTTGGCTTTCTATTGATTTTAAAATCGGTTCAGTAGATCCCGAGATTACCCCTTACAATTTAACAATTATAGACAAACTTTACCTCTTTATAATATTAGTATAGATTATGAGATACTAGCGGCCGCCCACGACTTCATACGCGTAGACCCCGTTTTACCCCCATAGGGATGTAGTTTCGTAAAATTGGATTAAAACTTAGCGGATGTCTACACCTTTTAAGGAACCGATCTGCCAAATTCGATAATCCATGAGTGGTATTTCGCTTTTATAAATAGATTATGTGAATGCCTACCTAAATAAGAAAATTGTGAGGATGTACATATTTTGTTACTCTTTCACGTTATAGATATTGCATGGAATTTAATGAAACTTTATACAATGGCATGGCACGTAGTACGCAGAACTGACGGCCGATGGTACAGCAAGGTTCTGGAGTGGAGGCCACGTGCCGGAAAACGCAGCGTACGACCCACAAGGTGGACAGACAACCTCATAAAGTAGGAAGGCGCTGGATGCAGGCCGGGAAGGCTATATTCAGCAGTGAACGTCCTGTAGCTAAAATGATGATGATAACAATAATAATCGTATGGGCTTTCATCTCTACGAGCTATGTGCCCCGCCCACTGCCACTTGATTTTTTGCAATTCTGCGGGCTTTATAGGTCACTTTAGTTTTCCTGATGATCTCCTTATTTCTGATTTGATCACGCAGGGAAACTCCGAGCATAGCCCGCTCCATCGCCTTTTGGGTGACCTTGAGCCATACACCATCACTGGCAACACACACTGGTCAAATACTTTTGTCTTGAGACACTGCGACATTTCGAACGCTATATTCTGCCTGCTCAAGAGATATTTCTCTCTCACTGTCGAACAGACCTAAAATTATAGCAAACCGCCTATTTCAGTCGCATTTAAGAGCGGACTATCGCACTATGTCAATTGGTTGAGATAAAACGTTTTACTTATCAGATCTCGGCTGTGTTACGTAATTAATTACGGATGATGTATTTTTATTGGTAAAAAGGTTGAATACGTAAAGTTTCCGGGTTTGAATTTATTAGATTCTACACGTGTTTGTGTTGTGTCACCTTTATCTACTAGAAATGCCGCGTTGGGATTAGCTGGAGTTATTGGGAGGCTATTAATAGATTACAAATAAATTTAAATCCTAATCCGACATTTGCTTGTAGTAAATTGAAAGTCGTGCTCCTGCAGCAGAGACTAAATTATCTGATGATGATGAGAACTAAATCAAAATAGCTGTAGAGTTCCGACAGATTAGAATAAAGGTCATAGCAGATTTATCAACTCGGAAAGAGATCAACACCGTATCGCCTTTTGCGAGCTGTCATCGCCTTTCGCACTGTCAACCTGTGTACCTACCATGAGTTTACGTTAGGTGTGCTCGCTAGCGAGTACGTCAAAAATCTCTATGAAGATTTTGTTTCTTGAAAGTAGCCGCTAGGGGCGCTGCACAATATGTCATACAATTAATGTAATTTTTTTACGCAGTCGCTAGCGAGCACACCTAACGTAAACTCATGGTAAGCACACTGAAGGCGAGGCATTTACGTTACGGCGCGGATAAGTGTGCGTTGCAGTATAGAGTTTCATATATAGAATACTGACCGCCTCGAGTTGATACGGCACTTGACGTAGCTTTATAAAGACAAATTTTTTATTAGTATTTCCTAGAGACTTCACACCAAGTCCGCCGACAGCCCGGTGTGTACTTTCTATGACTTTTGACAACATGTCAAAAGTCGACAACTCACGTCGCCGCGTCGGCGGCTCGGCGGGTGGTAAGTAAACCGCTTTGTAGAGACCTACGACCTCTTTTGGACGGTCCTTGCCCGAAATACCTAATAATAACCCTAAAAAAAGTAACGGCATTAAAAATGTACACGCACTTACTCCGCGGCGAGCCACGTTCAAAAAGGCAACAGCCGGCCTACCCTCATTACGTTTTAAAGGAATCACTGCCTTTCCGATCTCAATATCACCCAACTAGGTGCTAACAGTTACCGGTGGGTTTTTCGCCTGAACGTATTAATATTACATTAGAAGTAGGAGCATTCCGCTGAAGGTGTGGCGAAATCACTGTAATAACATTCAATCTAGTAAAAGCCATCAAATCATGGGGTGGGGCGAGGGAAGAGAGGCAGCGGATTTTGGGAATGATTAGATGTATTTTACTTTGTATCTTTTCTGATTTATGTCGGAGAGAAAGAAACATTTGAGAATCGGTAATGCTTTGAAAATGTTTAATTTAGCTTTTTGTAGTAAATATTAAATAAGTTTCATCTTTGAAATTTAATCATTGTTTTTACTACGTCCTCGGCTACGGCACCAAGGTGGAGCGAACCAATCAGATTTATTTCTATCAATTTCATTAAATCTACAATTTCATTAAATCTAAATGACATCTAATTCATTGTTCAAAACAAGGCGCTAGGCTAAACTGCCAGTCATTGGACACTTAAGAAAGTTATTGGACAGTTATTTACTGAATTAAAAATAGCATTTCTATTTCAACAACTGAGAGATTCCGACTGATGGAGATAAAAGGGCGTTTTTTTTTTCAAAGAATATTCATTGTATTTGAAGGAATATTCATTTAAAGAAAATTCAAGGGTTGTTTTGTCCAATGGCTGTCGGTTTACCCTACATCATCTTACTTCTAAGTGATTTATTTTATTTAAACGAATGAAATATTAGTTTCCCGTCTAGTTAGGCCATTGTGGTGACTGCAAAATACGGTCATAATTGTCTAAAAACATTTGGTCGATTAAGTCAAGTCACACGGTCTTCAGCTAATTCCAGTTTGGTCATGATAAATCATTATATTTTAACAAGCAACACAAAACCTGTCGACCACAATGTAGGAAAGAATAAAACAATTTAGTCAAATGTATTTTGAGTGTTAACCTGTTCAAAAAGCCAGGGCAATGAACTGCTGTATTAACACGTTCCCCGCTTTCTGCTCCCAACTCGCACCGCAAATCTGACCCCGCTCGCCGAGTTATTCGCTCCCAGTAATCATAGGTACAGTAATAGGATCGGGTTATGGTTCCTCCACCGTCCATTCCCGTGATGACATTTCTTTTACGACGCTGTATTAGCCGGGTTAATTTCTGCTGAGGGAATTCGGTGCTTTTTGCGGTGAAGATGAAATGATTGTGATAGAGAGAACGCGGTTTACTGTGATGAACGAAATGCAAAGTGTTTTTCTTGAAACTGTAGTAAATATAATCAAGTTAAAAGACTGAAGGATTAAATAAATCGTCTGCTTTAAATGAAAAAAAAAATTGGTCGGCGAACCATAATGGTAATGCTATGTAAAAGATTTACTTGTAAAATATGACATTTTAAACTTTTGCGATCTACTACTTTCAAAATGGTGATTATTTTGATCTTTTTGATTAAACTTGAAAAAGATAATTTCAAGACCCCAAAGTTAGCTTAATCGTAAGGGCAGTTACTTGCATATTTTAAAAATCATGTTATAAAATTGGACTGCATAAAAAACATATTTAAGATGATTTTAAACTAAGTTACCATTAACTCGGATAATATTCAAGCAATTTCGATGACAAAAAAAGGATTTTTATCATCTCCCTGATCTTCGCTCTTTATTTTATTTTCGGGTCCTCATAAAACATTTTTGCGCCAAAAAATATTGTGAAAACATCACAGCTTTGCTATGATATTCAGAACGTTCTTCGATAAAACAACACTTCAACACCCACTTCCCTCGCACCCAATCTCTTCGCTATACACCCATCGTAAAAATTGTCGTGTTTGTGTACACGCTTCCTAAAAGGCATATTTACATTTTTCCTTTACCCTTAACGTATCGAAGCTAGCCTACAAAGTTATACGTACTTTGGGATACATCCATCCCTTTCATGCAAAACGAGATGTTGCAATGGGTGAAAGTGATAGAGACACGAAAATATCGTAAAAGCAAAGAGGGATTATTATAATTTTCTAATAAAAAACGCATTTTTTCTACGACTTAGTGCCCTTGTAGACTCTTTTCAACCGACTTCAAAAAAGGAGGAGGTTCTCAATTCGACACGTATGTTTTTTTTTCTATGTTTGTTACGCGATAACTCCGCCAATTATGAACCGATTTGAACAAATTTTTTTTCGGCGTATAGGTAATACCTCAAGGGTGGTCCCATTTAAATTTAATAATACAAAAAACAACCCCCAAGGGTGGAAAATTGGGGATGAACTTTTTTATACGCAATATCTCCGCCGATTATAAATCAATTTGAACGATTATTTTTTTGTTGAATAGGTATTATCAAAAGGGTGGTTTCATGCGAATTTGAAGAAAATATTTCACCCCCAAGGGTGGAAAATTGGGGATGAACTTTTTTATACGCAATATTTTTAATTTTTAGTATTTTTTTGTGTTCACGCATTTGAAGTCGGTTTTATTTTTTTAAAAAGTTAATTATTAAATATTTTGTTTTATTTTAGTTCAACTTGTTGAACTTTGTTTTTATCACTAAAAGTTGATAGTTCATTGGGAATATTCTAGCACATGAGACATGAGTAAAGAAACTCATGATATAATAGTGAGACAGAAGTGAAAAATCCTCAATTTTATTTTACCGGATGACAAATATCGAGTTAATTTGATTTCTAAACTCAAACTTACCTACTTTTGATAGAGCCAATTTGCGATGATAATATTTTTTTCAAATCGGTTCATAATTGACGGAGTTCTGCGGTAACAAACACAAAATACCTTAAGTGATATAGTGCTGTGTACTATTCCTAAATAAATAAAATAAAATAAAAATAGTTTGAACTATTCCTTTCCTTAACCTTCTTTGTTAAAGTCCATCCACACTATACACTATGTTTCTTTTGTTCAACAGATGTCTAGCCATGCCCGTAATAACCTGTGCACGGGTCTACAAGACCATTAAAGTGCCGCGGTTAACCGTTTACTGCGGGACGAATAACGACTTGTCTGACCGCGGGACAAAAATGGACCCGGAGTTTAACCTTCAGAGTTAAACAAAGCGAATTACGATTTATAACTTAGGGCAGAAAAAAATTAGGACTGTTTCCGTTTTTGCAGGAACTGTTTTAATATTAACGTTCACACGAACATCCTATTTCCAGTGTCCCGCAAAAAACCCGATCCGTTCGAATTTGAAATTAGAATTTCTAACACACTTATTATGTGTTCACACAGCAGTACAGTTTTGCAGTACTGAATCTGGAGGTATAAATGCTATTGTCTCTACCTACATAAAATAATTAAATAACCCTCCTTCTGGCGCAGTCGGGTAGCAAATATTTATTTTTACTGAACCCGTTAAATCTTATTACCTATGTGATAAGGTCTAAAACCTGTGTAATCTATATCTATCTATATAAATAAAAATGAATTGATGTTCATTAGTCTGATTAAAACTTGAGAACGGCTGGGCCGATTGAGCTGATTTTGGTTTTAAAATGTTTGTCGTGTCCAGGGTAGGTCTAAACGGTGAGCAAATACGCGCGAGTTACGGAGTTGAGCCGTCGGGTAGGATTTTTAAAAACTATACTTTTAATTATAGATATATTTATTACATAGATATTACAAAGGTGATTATCTTAAAGTGATCACGATGATCAGGTCTTAAAACTAAACGTCCTGATGCTTCCACGATTGAAGCTCAAAGGCACCGCGAAACTGTCCGAAAGATTCACTTGATCGAAAACTGTCCACTATGCACTTTTTAACACTATTGCACAATCGAGCCACCTGCACTTGGGCAACACGTGATGTTCGCGTGACGTATGCTGTGACGTAGACGAGGCTTGCACTCGTAACACCTCCCCTCCTAGACGAGCAACTATTTGCGAAGGTTGAGAGCAAATGTTGCGGCTTTTCTATCTTCAATTGATGGTGTAGTAACTGCTGATGCCATTTCAATATCTTGGGATTGTGAAGATATAATTTGGTTCAGATTGATTCGCCGCCGTAGGTAGTAAGCCACACTAATGAGTGCAAGTGCACTTAACAGTACGATGACGTAGGTAGGTATCGTTGTGTGGTATAAGCTGGATAAGTCCACATTGTTAATTGCCACGGGTGGATCCATAAGTACTTGATGTTGAATATTGTGCAACTTATTCAAGTCGATTGTTGTGAAATTATAATGTGGCAGCTGTGTCTTCGAATTAGCTGACGTCAGGATCGATTGTGGGAATGTGATGATTTCAACAGGCTGTCCACGAAATTTGTCGTCGGTATTGATGATTGTGAATTCAGGTGTTCGAATGCTGCAATTTCGTGGAATTGTTGCTAGGTAACTACCTCGTAACAAGTGGTATTTTTCTTGCGCGCAGGATATTTGCACTTTGATTTCATTGGGCAGTGAAAGGATATAATGCTGACTGTCGAGTTCCAGAAGTGCTTCCTTTTGAAGTGATACAGATGTAGGATGGCAGTTTCCAATGTCTTGATGGTAGATGAGGTTAACGATGCAATCACTATGCGTTCGGGTTTGATGACTAAGCTGCTGCTTGCAGATGTACCAGGTGTCTATCTTCGGGCATTCAGCCTCCATGTACGCAAATTCCTGGGAATTGGATGCCATATATGGGAATGGTGGAAGGATAATTTCGGAGTTTTTATTTGGAACAGGACAGAGTCTATACAGATCATATGATTCAAGGGACATTATGGGAAATTTAAGGACAATTACAATTTTCCTATCAATAAAATATGAGCCTATTGAAATTAAATCATAGTAATACCTGATATCTAAGTCTAATAATGTGCCAGGATTATAGATTATTTTAAGCTGGCTTAACATATTTCTTAAGTCACTTATAGGTAGAATAGAATGGTGCATTACGTTTGTGCGACTGAAAGCTACAATATTACTTAATTTACTTATTTCGGCTGAAAGTTCCTGAACATTTTCAGTAACTATACTGAAAAGTTGTGAAATTTGAGCATATTGGTACATCTGTTCTTTATCATTAATAGATGCATTACTCAAAGATATTATTGCTTTTTCTAATTTCCTTTGATTAAAAGTAATATTATTTAAAATTTGAGTTTGTTGGAGAGTCATTTCTTTATATAAGCTTATATGCTTATTGAAGCTAGCAGAAAGCTCTTGATCATTTTCCTGTAATATTTTAAGAGCATTTTCGAATTTCAGAGCGTCCTCATTGTCAAGATTACCTGATATACTTTTAACAAACGTTCCCAAAGGATTGAAAATACCTCTTTTAACTCTTTTTGGTTCGAAAGTTTCTAACTCTAGTGAAGTTTTATTAAGTTTATTGAATAAGTGCAATATTTGATATTTATATAAAATGAATTTTTGGTTAGGTAGTCTATTAGCTAAGTCAGTAAGTTGAGTTTGCAGTAAGTCAATTTGTCGTTGAATTTTGTCTAGGTCAATTTCGTGGAGGAATGTATGGTCATGGGATACGATTCTAGTCGAACCAAGTTTAAAAGGCAGAATTCCAGGTCCGTCAGACAGGTCATCAAGTCGGATCGCGTTTACAGTCAGTGGACCTGCTTGTGCTTGGTCCAGGTCCGCCATTAGTAGCAGGGTCCTGTAACAATTGACTGTCTTTATTTTTCTTATCTCTCTTGAGTCTAGTTTTAGCTNCCTATTGAGTTTTTGTATGGGGAATAAGTAAGACAAAATGACAATGTTATTCTTCAGTTTAAAGATAATTATCCAACGGTTGAAAAATCTGCTCTTTAGCGACAGTAAAAAATCGAATAATCCTTTGCGTTGTGCAGTAGGGTAAAAAGAACTAATTTCATTCAATACAAATATCGAAGGACTCTAAAAACCTCATCAATCCAGATGACACTATTCCAACACCGCTCGATAGCACAAAGCGTTCGACATTAGAAAATGGACGCACACTGATTTACCTCAATGACGTCGAATTGATTGGGCATGGGAAATGCTTATCACGCGTGGGCGTTGAACCGACGATGCTATCTATGTGTGTTGGGATTGGGCACAGTGAAGTATAGTAATAGCTCTGTCTATATTTTATACTAGTAAGTATTATGAGGCAGGAGAGCACGCGGTCGATCGCTAACCGGCTGGATAGACGCTATCACGAAGGCCACTGAGTCCACCATGGTCCAGTGTACTCGCGACGCCTCTAACCGTTAGAAATGGAAGCACATCGCCAGGAGAGCTACCCTCGGAGATGACATCACCCCACCATATTTCTCATCAGCTCAACCACGACCACTCTGACAAGAGTGCCCGAATAAGAAAAAGAAGATTATGAGATACTAGCGGCCGCCCACGACTTCATACGCGTAGACCCCGTTTTACCCCCATAGGGATGGAGTTTCGTAAAATTGGATTAAAACTTAGCGGATGTCTACACCTTTTAAGGAACCGATCTGCCAAATTCGATAATCCATGGGTGGTATTTCGCTTTTATAAATAGATTAATTATGTGAATGTCTAACTTATTAAGAAAATTGTGAAGATGTACATATTTTGCTACTCTTTCACGAAAAAGATATTGCATGGAATTTAATGTAATTTTAACAATGGCAGGGCACGTAGTATGCAGAACTGACGGCCGATGGTACCAAAAAACGCAGCATGAGACGTCCTCATAAATGTAGCAGGAAGCTGGATGCAGGCCGCTACCAACCGGTCATTATGGAAATCATTGTGGGAGGCCTATGTTCAGCTGTGGACGTCTTGTAGCTGAAATGATGATGATGATGTTATCAATAAAATAAGCGTATGGGCTATATAAACTTGACCTTCACTGGTTGGGTTTTTATTGGCAGTCAAGCTGTAGATCCTGGCTACACAAAAGGTGCAGTGCTGGGAACGAGAGGTGGGAATAGTCTGGTATGGGCTATATTCAGCCTGCTCTTTAGACCATCTCTAATGTTTCTCTCTCACTGTCGCACAAACCTAAAATACTTTATAGCAAACCGCCTATTTCAGTCGCATTTAAGAGCGGACTATCGCACTATGTCAATTGGTTGAGATAAAACGTTTTACTTATCAGATCTCGGCTGTGTTACGTAATTAATTACGGATGATGTATTTTTATTGGTAAAAATGTTGAATACGTAAAGTTTCCGGGTTTGAATTTATTAGATTCTACACGTGTTTGTGTTGTGTCACCTTTATCTACTAGAAATGCCGCGTTGGGATTAGCTGGAGTTATTGGGAGGCTATTAATAGATTACAAATAAATTTAAATCCTAATCCTACATTTGCTTTTGGTAAATTAGAAAGGTTCGTGCTCCTGCAGCAGAGACTAAATTATCTGATGATGATGAGAACTAAATCAAAATAGCTGTAGAGTTCCGACAGAGTAGAATAAAGGTCATAGCAGATTTATCAATTCGGAAAGAGTTCAACACCGTATCGCCTTTTGCGAGCTGTCATCGCCTTTCGCACTATCAACCTGGAGGCGAGGCGTTTACGTTACGGTGCGGATAAGTGTGCGTTGCAGTATAGAGTTTCATACAAAGAATACTGACCGCCTCCAGTTGATACGGTTACGATCCCTATGCACTTGACGTAGCTTTATAGAGTCTAAATTTTTTATTAGTATTTTGTAGCTTTCCTTATAGACTCTGCACACCAAACCCGCCGACAGACTTTTGACAACATGTCAAAAGTCGACGACTCATGTCAGCGGGTAGGCAAGATTAGTGTGTAAACCGCTTTGGAGAGACCTACGTCCAGTTTTGGACTGCCATTCGCCGAAACACCTAATAATAACCCTAAAAAAAGCAACGGCATTAAAAATGTACACGCACTTACTCCGCGGCGAGCCACGTTCAAAAAGGCAACAGCCGGCCTACCCTCATTACGTTTTAAAAGAATCACTGCCTTTCCGATCTCAATATCTGCCAACTAGGTGCTAACAGTTACCGGTGGGTTTTTCGCCTGAACGTATTAATATTACATTAGAAGTAGGAGCATTCCGCTGAAGGTGTGGCGAAATCACTGTAATAACATTCAATCTAGTAAAAGCCATCAAATCACGGGGTGGGGTAAGGGAAGAGAGGAAGCGGGTGTTGGATGATTATGAGGGAATGATTAGGTTTACTTTTACCTTGCAGTTTTTTAATTGGTGTTGGGTAAGAGAGAAAAAAATGACAACAGGAGGGTTTATGATGCTAAATATTTTAATCACTGAATGAGGAGAAAAACGTTATATGGACAAACATTAAGGCTGTGTTGCTTCTCCTTATCTTTAACTGTAATTATGATTTTAACCGGTGTTTTTGTATGGAGTTTGACAGTCTTATTTTGACGATAGTGCAACGGTAACACTTCTGTTTACTTTATTTGTGCTAACCTACTAAAATAAGTACTTTTTTACCCACTGAATATCCTGATAGAGACTAGAGCGGTTTTTAACTACGTCCGATTGAAATCCGGAGTCCGATTTCACAATAGTTTTCTAGATCCGTACTTATTTTGACGCATTAGGATCATATTACGATCGGACGTAGTGCAAAACCACTCTAAGGTTGGGCTGCAACATCTTAATACTTTAAATTTAACAAACATGAAAAATATGCCAAACTCCATACAAAACACAGGGAACACACCGGTTATTGATAACTGTAAAGTTACGGTTAAAGGTAGGCCCTAGACTTAACCATACGAGTATTAACACGTTCCCCGCTTTCTGCTCCAAACTCGCACCGCAAATCTGACCCCGCTCGCCGAGTTATTCGCTCCCAGTAATCATAGGTACAGTAATAGGATCGGGTTATGGTGCCTCCACCGTCCATTCCGGTGATGACATTTCTTTTACGACGCTGTATTAGCCGGGTTAATTTCTGCTGAGGGAATTCGGTGCTTTTTGCGGTGAAGATGAAAATTAAATGATTGTGATAGAGAGAACGCGGTTTACTGTGATGAGCGAAATGCAAAGTGTTTTTCTTGAAACAGTGGTAAATATTATCAAGTTAACCCTTAATTTGGCAGACTCATTATTTATCAAAAAATAAAAATACATTGTCGGATTTATGTTCTTAGGGTTATTTATAGGTCAGAAAAAAATATATAAAAAATCGGAACTTTACCAAATAGAAAAAAAACAATGTTCATCCCGATGAACACTGCCAAATATATGGAGAATTTTAACTGTTCATTGGGGTGAACATTGCCAATTTAGGGTAGCGGCATTAAATTAAAATAATTATTCATATAAAAAGTAAAATTTATATTATTAAACGCTTTTTGGTGCACAAAATAGTAAGAAATTAACTATTACCATACAATTTTGTTTGATCGTTGAAGTAAAACAATGTTTAATGTTTTAAAAGAAAAAATCATAATATTTTGTTCATGTAACTTAAAAGTGGATAAGTCGCACTAAATAATAAAAAAAACAGATCCCACATTTATAAAATATATTCTTCAGGGTTTAAATAAAAAAGTAAAAATGATTTTAATCAAAAATATTATTTGGAACTACAAACTTTGAATCTACAAACAACCGCTAAATTAAAATATGTAATTATTTTGCATGAAAATTTAGAAAACAATTATGTCCACTTTTACCAGTAACAAAACATTATTCTGATATTACATTTCATGCAATATACAGTATTAAGCTGCCAACATCCCAAACAAAATAAAAAAATCCTCTAAATAAAGAAATTAGTCCACTGAAATAAAATTAAGCAAAAATAAACGTTTCATAGCCTATTTGACAACGTTCACTGGGATGAACAATCAAAGATTATTAGTAATTTGGCAATGTTCACTGGGATGAACACTCGACCTTGACCTGCTATAACATGGCTTATTTATTAAATGAGCATTGTAAATCAATCAAGGTATTAAGCATGAACACTATCCAATACGTTAAAACCACTGTCATTACTCAATTATAATCAAAAACATGTAAAGCTTGAATAAACACCTTGACACTAAAGCCTGGTCTTCGCTATGGCCGGCATTTTGGCTAAAATTAACACTTTCAGACTGTGACTAGCACATAAAAATATTTTTCTTCCAAAACTTAAGTATATTTTCTAGTGAAAAAAAAAACTTACCAGAAATTAAGACGTATGCACTCGGCATATTATTTTTTTCAATTGAATGTTCATCCCAGTGAACAAAATCAAATGAAGGGTTAAAAGACTGAAGGATTAAATAAATCGTCTGCTTTAAATGAAAAAAAAAAATTGGTCGACGAACCATAATGGTAATGCTATGTAAAAGATTGACGTATGAAATATGACATTTTAAACTTTTGCGATCTACTACTTTCAAAACGGTGATTTGATCTTTAGATTTTAAACTTGAAAAATAAAATTTCTAGACCCCAAAGTTAGCTTAATCGTAAGGGCAGTTACTTGCATATTAAAAATCATGTTATAAAATTGGACTGCATAAAAAACATATTTAAGATGATTTTAAACTAAGTTAGGTACCATTAACTCGGATAATATTCAAGCAATTTCGATGACAAAAAAAGGATTTTTATCATCTCCCTGATCTTCGCTCTTTATTTTTATTTTCGGGTCCTCATAAAACATTTTTGCGCCAAAAAATATTGTGAAAACATCACAGCTTTGCTATGATATTCAGAACGTTCTTCGATAAAACAACACTTCAACACCCACTTCCCTCGCACCCAATCTCTTCGCTATACACCCATCGTAAAAATTGTCGTGTTTGTGTACACGCTTCCTAAAAGGCATATTTTCATTTTTCCTTTACCCTTAACGTATCGAAGCTAGCCTACAAAGTTATACGTACTTTGGGATACATCTATCCCTTTCATGCAAAACGAGATGTTGCAATGGGTGAAAGTGACAGAGACACGAAAATATCGTAAAAGCAAAGAGGGATTATTATAATTTTCTAATAAAAAACGCATTTTTTCTACGATTTAGTGCCCTTGTAGAGTCGTTTTGAATATTTTTTATTTCTTTTTTACAGTTCAACTTGTTGAACCTTGTTTTTATCACTGAAAGTTTCTATAGTTTATTGGTAATATTAATTATTGTGAAACAAAATACGCAATTTTTTTACCGATCTCATAAAATTCATAAAAATAATTTATTTTTGCAAATAGGCTTTTAAAACACTTTTACACGTCCCAGTATTAACCCTACCACAGCTTCGGGACAATAAATGGGCCAATGCTTAGAAGAAGCAGCGCAAGAAACTCAGTCACTATTATCAAAACTCAAACTTATTACACAAATAAATATTTTTCAAATCGGTTGATAATGGACAGAGTTCTGTTACCGCAGAACTCAAACAATCTGTTAACCTATAAGTAAGAACCTCCTTTGTTAAAGTCCATCAACACTATACACTATGTTTGTTTTGTTCAACAGATGTCTAGCCATGCCCGTAATAACCTGTGCACGGGTCTACAAGACCATTAAAGTGCCGCGGTTAACCCTCTACTGCGGGACGAATAACGACTTGTCTGACCGCGGGACAAAAATGGACCCGGAGTTTAACCTTCAAAGTTAAACAAAGCGAATTACGATTTATAACTTAGGGCAGAAAAAAATTAGGACTGTTTCCGTTTTTGCAGGAACTGTTTTAATATTAACGTTCACACGAACATCCTGTTGGCAGTGCCCCGCAAAAAAACCGATCCGTTCGAATTTGGAATTCCCATTTCAAACACACACTTATTATGTGTTCACACGACAGTCCAGGATCTGGAGGTATAAATGCTGTTGTTTCTACCTACAAACCTGTTAAATCTTATTACCTATGTGAATGGTCTAAAAGCTAAGCTTATGCTTAATAGTGACTGAGAATATTGCGCTGCAATATACAATAAATGGGCCAGTTGCAGTGTGGAGAAGAATCCACACTGAAACTGGCCCATTTATTGTCCCGAAGCAGTGGTAGGGTTAAAACTGGGACGTGTAAAAGTGCTTTTTAAAAGCCTACTTACAAACATAATATAATATTTTGGAAAAAAAAAACAACTGCACAATACCTTGCTTATAAAGACTTCAATACAAATACTAGGGAATTGAACACAGTCAACAGTCAACACCCTTTTTGTTTGAACTATTGTCACATCAAATTACAAAGTTACCATCATTATCTGGCTCTAACAATGAGAGCATTACTTACAAACTATAAGCCTCCCCATCTCACATAGTTCTTATAGGGATGTTATGGATATGTAGTTTCGGTTATGGATACGGTTACGAATATAGGAATGATATTATACCGGTTTCGGTTACTGTTACGGATATTTTTATATTTCGGATATCCGAAAGTTTCGATTACGGTTACGGATATCTGTGCTTTAGAATGCAATTTGCAATAGTTGTCCAACACGGTTCATTCATGGCCGCACACTTTACATCGAATAAAAAGTAAGTAAAAATTGATACTAGATGGCAATTTAAAGGTAAATCAGGCTATTATGCCTTTACATTTATAATTCTATACAAAAAAATAATTTAAACTGCCAACATCAGTAACTATCCGAAACTTTTGAATCGGTTACGGTAACGGATATTTTTTTATTTCGGATATCCGAAAGTTTCGGTTACGGTTACGGATATCCATAACATCCCTGGTTCGTACTTACTTGTGCCGGTAACAATCCTATAACAAGTACTGACGTTTATTGGAAATTTCAATCAATTCCTTCCAGGAACTACAAACCCAATTAGTCTTGCAAATAGGTTTTGCCTTACAATATAGCCTACCTTTGATTGAGGTTATTCCGTTAAATCAAAGCAAATCAGACTATACATATTTGTTGAAAAACAGTCTTTATCACAATGGAATAAAGCCACTTTATTTAAACTTGATGTGCTGTAAACTGTTGTCTGTACAACAACGGCACGTGATTCTATTAAAATCCTTTCTACTAATATTTTTCAAATACATCCTACTAATATTGTAAATGCGAAAGTTTGGATGTCTGGATGTTTGTTACTCTTTCACGCAAAAACTACTGAACGGATTTTGATGAAACTTTACAGTATTATTGTTTATAACCCAGATTAACATATAGGCTATAATTTATGACGATCTATGACAAACTAAATTTCACGCGGGTGAAGCCGCGGGCAAAAGCTATTTTCTTCAGACTAAAGCGTTGATCAAAGAAATACTGATTCCGTGAGATTGATTTTGTTTACTTGTTACACATTAATAATGTGATGAATATTAATTATGTATTAACACTTGGAAGTAGGACTTTATTAAAAAAACAATTTGATTACTTTTTTTTGCTTATAGGCTATAACAATTGAATAATATCTATCTTGCTAAGTAAAACTTAATAACTTCAGAATCCAGGTTCTTCCCGTGACCTTCACCAGATCGTCGGTCCACATAGTGGGAGGCCTGCCCACGCTACGTCTTCTGGCCCGTGATCGTCACTCGAGAATTTTTATCTGTGTACAGCTTTTGCCCGCGGCTTCACCCGCGTGAAATTTAGTTTGTCACATATCGTCATAAATTATAGACTATGTGTTATTCTGGGTTATAAACAATAATCCTATAAAGTTTCATCAAAATCCGTTGAGCAGTTTTCGCGTGAAAGAGTAACAAACATCCAGACATCCAAACTTTCGCATTTACAATATTAGTAGGATGTATTTGAAAAATAACTTTCAGACTTACTCTCAGCAATTAGAAGTTCATCAGTGATATAATTACAAAGTCTTTATTAATACTCGACTCAGCATGAGCCACGAAATCATAATGCAACATTATACTTCACATATTCAAATAAACACTTATTCGTGTCCGCCACGGACAAACTTTGTCCGGTGTAACTCCAAAATTCTATAATTTATGGTACTATCGCATTATCCCTGGACACACAAGTTGTGGGATGTAGCGGGAGCAAACTAAAAACACATGAATTTGTGTAAAGAACCTCTTCCTTTTTTTAAGTCTGTTAAAATATTTTTTTATGCAGAATAAGGCAGGTGTAAATGTTTGACCGCAATCGCACCTAATGTGAGATGCAGTCTAGGATGGTACATAATCTGCCCTGTAAGTGCTTGTTCGCTCTCGCCTATTTTATTTTCTGTCAGTTTTTATAGAGCACATTCACTTATTCAATATTTTTGCTATATTTATATAGGCCAATACTAAAAAGAACTACAATAACAGAAACCGAATAGGTGAAGGTGAACTCGAGATGCGAGGATCGCTGGTTCAAACTCAGCCGTCTTTGGACTATTGTGCTGAACCCACTAACACAAGCATATATTATATTTTATCTTAGTCCGAGGGGTTAATTTGTATTGCACAAAATAATTATAAATTGTAAAAAGAATACTGAGCAGTGTAAGAAACGCAGTCACTANTGTCACTATTGTCAGCCTCTTTTTCAATTTACAGGTGATAGCTATGCAGTATCAATTCCACATTATTTTAACTGATAGTTATCTTCTAGTTTTTAACGTCGTTATTATGAATGTCTGACACAGGCACGAGTTACTTTTTAAATCATCAAAACTTTCACTTATTTCGCTTATTTCTTTTGACTTGCAGCAAACGTAAAAATTAAAATAATTTATAGAGTTTAGAGTCGGCATTGAAAATAAAGAGCTGCAATATTTTACATTAGATCTGGCATTACTGTGATAATCACCCAGTTGTATATCATCGTTTGCTGGCCAACAAACTCGGTTGTAAAACTTTACATCGGTTGATTTAAATATAAAGCTATTGCGAGTGTAATTCCATCCGATGATAGAAAAACTGGTAGGTTTGTTTGCGTAAGATATTATGTTATGTTATGAATTCGAAATGATTTAATTTTGAGATAACTGTACGTTTTATGAATTCACTAGCTTTCCGCCCGCGGCTTCGCCCGCGTGGAATTTTGTCTGTCACAGAAAAACTTTATCGCGCGCGTCCCTGTTTCAAAAACCGGGATAAAAACTATCCTATGTTCTTTCCCGGGACTCAAACTATCTCTATGCCAAATTTCATCAAAATCGGTTGCGAGGTTTAAGCGGGAAAGCGTAACAGACAGACAGACAGACAGACAGAGTTACTTTCGCATTTATAATATTAGTTAGGAATAGTTAGGAATAGTTAGGAATATTAGTTAGGATAAAAAAGATAAGTTGAATTTTTATAGAGTCATAGCACACACGCTACTTTTAGCTTCGGCGATCAAATAGTCGCTTTTTTGAAGCTCGATGCAGCGAAATTAGTCGCTAAAACGCGCGATTCCGATACCGCGTCCGAATGCATGAAAACTAATAAAACTCATTTATTTTTGCATAAGTATAGGCTTTTAAAAAGTACTTTTACATGTCCCAGTATTATCCCTACTACTGCTTCGGGACAATAAATGGGCCAGTGCTGAGAAGAAGCAGCGCAAGAAACTCAGTCACTATTGCTATGAAGTTGCGATGTCGCGATGCTGAATCGATATAGTCGCAAAATTGCCGATCGCCGATGCTGAATCTTTGCTGTGTTAAATTAAATTGCTAGTTCTACGACCTTTTAAAAAGTAGGTATTTAGGATTGACTGTTTGTGTGAAAGTTTGTTTGAAGTGTTCTTCTCCAGTCTTGAAATATGAACTACAGTAGAATCTTGATAACTCGAATGTCAAGGGAAACCAAAAAAAATTCGAGATAGCAAGTTTTCGACTTAACAAGAATTTCGAGATAATAATATGATGCTTGTTAACAGCCAAACAAATACTGACTGAGCCAAGTAACCAAAAGTGACCAAAAATGAAGAAACATAACATCTGTGTTTCTTAGACATTAGAAAGTTTATTGAATGTATTCATTCCTTGCACGTGTGCAAAACAAAAACAATAGATAAGAGGCCCCGAGCCCCGAAAATTCCTTTTTGATTTTATTGCCACGAGTTTTGAGCTCCGGGAATCCCGAGTAAGAAATCATTATATTTTATGAACTTCGACTTACTGAGGTAGGTATTTGCAGTTCGAGTTACTGAGTATTAAAATGTACGAGTAATGCCTCACAGGGAAATAACTTATTGTTCGAGTTACCGAGTCTAAAAAATTCGAGTTACAGCGTCGTTCGGGGTTCGGCGGAAGGGAATAGCATATCTTTTCGATTTACCGAGGATTACGACTTAACAAGGTTCGAGTTATCAAGATTCTACTGTATCTACATAATTTAATACTCTATGAATATTATACCCAGCGGCCATCAGCTCTTCGAGCTATGTGCCCCGCCCACTGCCACTTGATTTTAGCGATTCTGCGGGCTATGTCAGTCACTCTGGTTCTCCTACGGATCGGGCAGGAAAGTTCTTGAGTGGCGACCACGAGCTGGACGTAGACGTAGACGTAGCGTGGGCAGGCCTCCCACTAGGTGGACCGACGATCTGGTGAAGGTCGCGGGAAGTACCTGGATGCAAGCTGAGCAGGACCGGTCTTTGTGGAAATCCTTGGGGGAGGCCTCTGTCCAGCAGTGGACGTCTTTCGGCTGAAACGACGACGACGAATATTATACATTAATTCTTTATCTCAGATATCAGATGCTTACCCTCTCTCTTGGGACTCCGTTTAGTGATGTCAAAATCAATATCACAGTTTATTCATAAGGAAAATTAAATGTTGTTCGTACAAAGATACAATTTTTCCATTTGAATGGCAACACTAGCGCGGAGCGCGGGTTCACACGAGCGCATTATTGGCGAAAATGCTCGGGGAGCGAGGGCACACTTCACCGAGATTATATGGGTACGGTCAGCAAATATGATGTATTTATTTTAATCGTCAAATCTTAGACACGTATATTTTTAATATTTTAAACTTTCGCGTTCCATTTCAACTAAAATAGAAGGACACGGGTCTTATTAACGCGACGTTTTTGAATGAGTTACATTATGTACTCACGGCATGATGTTTGTATTTGTCCATCAATAAAAGTATTTACAAAGTCATGGTGCGATGACGTTCCGCGTGATGTCATGCAGTGCTACAATTATTGCAACGGGTGAAGTGACGTCAGGGGTCCTCACTTTTGAGCTTTGACGCGCTTTATCTCTGTTAATTTACATTAATTTGATAGAGCGATGATATGCGAAAATATGTGTCGGGTATTTACGTGACTTATGCCCGTTTTCACCATCAATCCCTAATTTTTAAGTGACTCCTATGAAAACAAAATTCCTGTTTTATGTTACCATAGGGGTCACTTAAAAATTAGGGATTGATGGTGAAAACGAGCATTATTCTATTATTCAAGCTATTTTTACCCAAGCAACCTTTTTTTAGTATTTTAAATCTTTGCTTTAAATCTATCATGATCGTAATCCTGTAAATGCTTCCAAATAAAACAAATACCTTTATTGACTAAGCTTTTCTAGAACGAAACCGGTTGATCTCACAACTAAACCTCCCTAAATCTAAATAAAATATGGCCCGAAACAACATTATCTGACCGTAGTTCCACCAGTAAAATGTAAACCTGTAATTCATTTCCATTTATAAGGGGAAAGGTCTGGAAAAAACCACATAAATTCGTGTTCGTTTTGCAGACTGTACCCGAAGGGCGAGGCAATCAGGGTGGGGATATAAAGGGATAGCAGGAGCCTCGTAAACTGTCCTGTACCAAGATTGCTAGAGATTTGTACTTTGGTTATTTTTTTAATATGATTTTTTTGGGACGGTACTTCCCCGGCTTTGGGCGGGACCGTTTCGCCTCGGTGTCAAAATGTTATTAGTAGAATGGCATTTTTATTGATGGGTCTATTTAAGTTTATTGGGGGGATTCCGTTTGTTTTGATGGACCGGGGAGTTGGTTGTTTATTTTATTACTTGTGTATTTTGGTAATGCTTTGAACAATTTTTGTGAATTTGTGTGTAATTGCATTATTTGTTGTGTTTTTTTATGTGATGTAATGTCTCACAACGCAATATGTAGTTGTAGGTACTATATTTTAATTAGCTATAAATACGACTCTAACCTAAAGTACGCAGTGCGTAACAACATAAAAAAACTTGATTTAATCTCAAGCCTGGATAGTGAGTACTAACTTGACATCATACTATAAGTACCTCTTTTCCCGTACTATCAAAATACTGACTTGTCTAATGCTGTATTATAAAAGAAAACTATCAAAATCATTTTCAAATACAGCGCAAAAATGCGGTGGTTATTTCTGTAAGCTGTACATTCTCGACTTTCTGGTACTCTAGAGAAAATAGTACCGCAGTATTTCACCAATACGATCTCAAGAACGTCCTTAAATAAAATCGCTGTATTTACTTACGTCGACATCCAAATGTATCTAACATTAAGGCATTTGTCACACTGGATACATTCTGCGGTTTGCGGTCAAATAAATTCAAAGCAGCTCGCACTCAATTTGCGATTATTACTTGTAACCCGCACTGTCAGATCGCATCAATACAAAATGCTGTGAAAAAAGGTGGCTGGAGGTAGTAACCTCTCTTATTCTTTTTAGAGCAGTTTGCATTTTTTTAGAGCATTTGGTTTGCAACTTTGGTTGCGAGGAACAAAATGTTGTGTAAAAAAAACTTTTGCAGTGAGCTATTTTATCATCACCATCATCATCCCAGCCATAGGACGTCCACTGCTGAACATAGGCCTCCCTCAATGCTTTCCATGTTGCCCGGTTGGAAGCGGCCTGAGTCCAGCGCCTTCCTGCTACCTTTATGATGTCGTCGGTCCACCTTGTGAGCTATTTGCTTTGGTTACCGATTATAAACTCAGTGTGCAAGTCACTTTTTTGCCTAAGCAGTAACCAAACGTTTTTTACAGTGTGATTTTTCAAGATAAAGAGACCGAAAATGTTGTTAATACATGACGCGGGCTGCGTTCACTTCGACCTGACCGCAGACCGCATCCAGTGTGCCAAAACCTTTATACGTTTGCTTATTTCTTTTGTCGTCGGCCTCCTACTACCCTCCAGAGGGCCACACCTCATTAACCCTACGCAGGCCATCAATTAGCAGCGCTACTACCCAGAATCTCATTGCAATAAAAGTAACAGTAAAACTGTAGCACCCACTAAAGAATAAGACCCATGGTTGAAGGGTTGAGAGGGGATGAAAACGCTTGGTATATCATTTTAACCCTCGCTGTACGAGGTGGGGTGTGACACACCCCAGTACTTTAAAAATCGCCATAATTTTAAAAATTTGCAAGTGCTGAATTTGAAATTCTCAGTAGCTGGAATTATGGCGCTGCTGCTTCGATCAGCGTTGCTAAATCAGTCCAGCGGTGACTACCAACTGAGTTACATGCCTTTAAAGTGCGTGTGGGTGTCACACACCCCACCTGGTACGGGACGTTGTTAAAAAAGTTAAAAAATAATCTAACAGTTTTGGTATAATTTATATATTTTTAGCGTTGTTAATAGAATAAAACTCAATACAAATAATATTTTTCGTGATTTTCACGGAATCTGAAATTTTCAAGCACTTTTAGTCAAATGAGATGACTTTTAGTGCGAATCTGGAAGTTTAGTACTGAGATCCGAAGATGTATGTGAACATACACTTATGGGCTACAATTTATACTTGGTGATACAATTTATGGGCTACTGAAATGGAATAGCATATTTTATAAATAAATAAAATTGTTACGCTCCCATTTTATGCATTGAGCATACTCATTTTCTTTCATCAGAATTGTAGTAAATTGAAAACCGATAATCAAAATAAATTTATACCCTTCCAGTTATTAATTTACTTTTAAATTATAAGTAAATATCTTGTACTTTGTTAAATAAAACGTTTGTCATAATTAAAGGCACTAATTAAAAATTATACATAAGAAACTGATTCCTAAATTACAAGAACAACGGAAATTGTGTCTTTTTGTTATTTTATGATAAAAATGTTATAATACATTATTTTTAGCTCAGAGCTTTTCTTACACTTAATTAGAATACGTAAATAATCAATATTATATATTAAATTCCACCTAAAAAAATGTTCAATGAAAATTTTATCACTTTGTATACCTATTGGGGTATGTCATACCCCACCTGGTACGGGACGTAACTTTTAGTCACCTCGTACACGGAGGGTTAATGGCTGTTTGGGGTTTTGCTTGCTTTCTGAGTCTAAAAAGGTCTAGACCAAAGTGATTTATATTTAGTACCAAAAGCATAAGTATGATTTTATCTAGGTACTTGATGGTGGGTTCCACAAACTTTCAGTCGTGTTTCAGGTCTTTTTTACAAACAGAAAACGATAATAATATTATCTTTTTCCTAGGTCCTACCTTGAAGTCATAATTTATGGAATAGGATTACTTACCCGTTTAGGCGTGAAAACAGAACTAATAAATTTTATGAATTAAAGAAATATTTTGAGATCTAAATATTTTTAGGTAGGTAACATAGATAAAATAGGCAAAACATTTAAAAAATATATTTAAAACAAAAAACAACGATTTCCTGAAATAACATTCTTACAATATTTTTGTTACCATTTTTAGCATCTCATTAACTTCTTGACAGGTTTTTCGGTTCAAATGTAAGAACGAACTTTCGGACATTGATTAGAATGCAAGGAAATTAATTTAGCACCGACGCAGCTGCGTTTGACGTTAGATTTATTGCGATAGAAAACTGAGGGTAGTAAGGTGCGTTTTCCATTAAAGTGGAAGGAGAGGAGATATGTTTGAACTTTGAGTAACCAATCAGATTTCATTGTTTCTGCTTTGTGCTACTTAAAAAAGCACCTCTTCGCTCAGCTTTGGTTGGAAATTCTGATTGTTTATCCAAACACTCATCTCCTCTCTTCTCCGCTTTGGTGGAAACCAGGCCTTAGGCCCAAGATGTGGTGAGAATATAAGCGAGGAAGAGAGAGAGAGAGAAAAATAACTTGGCGACGTCAAATAATCTTAACATTCACAAATGAAATAGAATCGTATTGATTCCATCGGTCCATCGAGTATCTGAGCTTTCTAAGCTGCATTTGAGTAAAGATTTAGGATTTTTCTTCTTCAGGAATGTTAATGTATAAATACATTTACACCTCATAGGGCATTTTGTTATCTTTGTTAATCTGTAAGCCTACTTAATTCTTGTCATTTCTTGTCCAAGCAAATCACTCAAACTGTTATCATAACAGCCACTTTGCAAATGAAAATATAAAAGGAAAATAAACAGAACTACGCGAAGGCGGCCATGATAATAGATTGCAATCGTTACTCTTTATTGGCTGCGTAAAACTTATCTTATTTCTTAGGAGCGAGTGTCATTTTGTACGATAAACAGTCCGTGGGCATTAACATGATTACACGGCTAAGATGCGTTGGCTATGGTAAGAAAACAACATAGTTTTGTATGGAAAGCTATAGAAGTTGTGAGATTAACGCCCGTATTCACAAATATTACTATGCGTGGACGAATAGGGTGGCATACGAGCCAATCATAGAGCTCTATTCAACGCTGTGTTCGATTTGTTGCTTTACTTAAGCAAGCATCGTTTGTGAATCATCATCATCATCATCATTTCAGCCATAGGACGTCCACTGCTGAACATAGGCCTCCCCCAATGCTTTCCATGTTGATCGATTGGTAGCGGCCTGCGTCCAGCGCTTCCCTGCTACCTTTACGATGTCGTCGGTCCACCTTGTAGGTGGACGTCTCACGCTGCGTTTTCCGGTACGCGGCCTCCATTCCAGAACCTTTCTGCCCCATCGGCCGTCAGTTCTGCGTACTATGTGCCCTGCCCATTGCCACTTCAGCTTGCTAATCCGTCGGGCTATGTCAGCGACTTTGGTTCGTTTACGGATCTCCTCATTTCTGATTCGATCTCGCAAGGAAACACCAAGCATAGCCCATCATCATAAGAACGCCACAGCGAACATTGTGCTTACCATAAGTTTAAGTTAGTTGTGCTTGCAAGCGAGTGCACAAACAATCTGTAATACATTTTATGACATTTTTTCACGCAGTAGCTAACGAGCACATCTAACGTAAACTCATGGTAAGCACACAGCTCTACGTGTCTAATACGTGCCTATAACATTTGAATGCTTTAAATTCTTTTGGATCCATCATCAGATCCTGATTTAGTGTCAATGCCCACCTCAGAAGTGTACCCTATCGAATAAAATAAGAATGAAATTTGTTCCACAATTGACGGAGTAATCGCTGAATATGCATAGAGAAAAAAATACATTACAGGAGAACATAAAAACTCCTTTTTTGAAGTCGGTTAAAAATTGTAGTAAAATTCTCGTAGAAAACGAGTTAAAAATTGTAGTAAACGATTCTTTTTAAACTTATAAAAAGAGTTAAGCATGAAATACGTCCGTTCGAAGATACTCCAGGAACTCGACGGCAAAATGTATGCATAATTCAGGTTTTGCATCCTTTCACATCTCAAACTTGGACAGGGATGTAAATATTTTAGAAGCTTTCCGCCCGCGGCTTCGCCCGCGTGGAATTTTGTCTGTCACAGAAAAACTTTATCGCGCGCGTCCCTGTTTCAAAAACCGGGATAAAAACTATCCTATGTTCTTTCCCGGGACTCAAACTATCTCTATGCCAAATTTCATCAAAATCGGTTGCGAGGTTTAAGCGGGAAAGCGTAACAGACAGACAGACAGACAGAGTTACTTTCGCATTTATAATATTAGTTGGGATTTTCACTAGCTCTGGCTATGGCGGATGCGGAATTGAAACCAGTAGTACTGTCACAGCTACAGTGAATCAGCCGATTAATTTCAATTATATTTTTATTAGCAAATAGGTGCTCTTTCATAGTTTTCATGATTTTTTTCACAAAGAAGAAGCTCGTGGCCTGTATCTCACCCGATGGAACGTGATGATAGCCTACAAATAATATACTGTAAGGTGGAAAATCTGAACTGCTGACACTAAAATAAGCAAAATAAAAAAGGTCTAAAGTTAAATTAGTTATCTGATTATTGACGCTCTATTAAGACTTTGTAGATTACGGGGAAAATTACGGAGTTAATTCAAAGGAATCCTAAAAATACAAACTGTGGAACATACTTCTCCTGTTTTTGAAGTCGGTTATAATGTTTGAATTCCATTCGGTGACAAACTTTAAAGAAAACGATCGATCAGTCAGCGTGATTGTCGAAACAATCAAGTCATGAATTGTATGATGTCATTTTCAATTAATATAATTGACATCATCACTTGACCAATTAAACAGACCTTAATGTTCATTACTTATTTCTGATTGACTTAATATTTAATTTATACTAGTATCAAGTTCAAGAGCAATTAGAAAGAAACAAAACGTCAAACTTTGCAACTTTACTTTAGGTCATTCCTGCTGAATACAATTAAGAAAACCATTGCTATGCAGGTATATGTATAGTTTTCAGATAGAATTCCCTCATTTAGAAATTACGATTCCCAGCGATGTTCCTGTTCCCTCCCTATGCATTCGGGGAGTCCCGTAAATATTTGTGATGCAAATATTTATTTTGGTTCCAGACTGCCACTTCGCTGGGGAATGTCCCAACTTGTTTCTGCTTTAAAATGTGGGAGAAATATGCTGTTATTTTAAGTTATTACGTTTTGCTTAGTTGTGTCGTTTATAAGTGATTAGGTAGTTACTAATTAGTAGATGAAGTTGTGTTAATTACTTACATAAATGCATTACAAATGAGTTATTTAGTTCAAGAATATAATTTGTAGAATAAGCCGTATGCTGTGGTGGGACGTCTTACAAGATGGACAGACGACCTCATAAAAGAAGGCGCTGGATGCTAGGTCGCCGGTCATTCTGGAAAACATGCATGTTTGCCATGGCTATAATCAAGTGGTTGTGGGCGGGGCATTTAGCTCGTAGAGACGGTGGCCGTTAGGGCAGAAAAGTTCTCGAGTGGCGACCACGGGCTGGAAGACATAGTGTGGGCAGGCCTCCCACTAGGTGGACCGATGATCCGGTGAAGGTCGCGGGAAGAGCCTGGATGCGGGCAGCGCATGACTGGTCGTTTTGAAAATCCTTGGGAGAGGCCTTTGTCCAGCAGTGGACGTCATTTGGCTGAAACGAACGAACGAACTGTGTTGGGACGTCTTACAAGATGGACAGACGACCTCATAAAAAGGCGCTGGATGCAAGCTACTACCACCTGGCCAATCTGGAAATCATTGGGATAAGCCGTTGTTCAGCAGTGGACGTCCTGTAGCTGAAAAGAAGTCGTGTCATTCCGACACAGTTGATTAGAACTGCCCCCACTCTTCCCGTGGATGTCGTAAGAGGCGGCTAAGGGAGAAATATACGAACATGGCCTCGCCAATCGTCTGGCCAGCGTGAGGAGTGTAGACCAAATCCTCCATTTGATTCCAGAAAATTGGAGAGGGTCGTCCTCCGATAAATGATGTAGGATATACTCTACGAAGATTAAGTAAGAGTCTAATGCCCGTTTTCACCATCAACCCCAAATTTTTAAGTAACCCCTATGGTAACACATAACAGGAATTTTTTTTTCAAAGGGGTGACCCCTTTGAAAATTAGAATAAAATTAGGGATTGATGTTGAAAACGGGCATAAATTATGTAAGTCAAGTTTTACGTAAGTTCAAGATAAGGTGATTATTCTTCGACTAATTTAAGTACATTAATTATTACTTTTAAGAGCAAACAGTAACAAATTACCACGAACAAACAATGCAGAATACCTAACGGACTCCGCTAATTATTCTCCAGTAATTAATCACGCTTTATCTCCGGTTGAGACCGCGGTGTTGTTTAAAAATAATTTATTTGTTACTAGTGCTGTTAAAGATTTCAACTCTTCATTATTTTAATTTAAGCCTTTTAAATTACACACATAGCACACAGAACTGACGGCTGATGGGGCAGCAAGGTTCTGGATTGGAGGAACGTACCGGAAAACGCAGCGTGAGACGTCCACCCACAAGGTGGACCGACGACATCATAAAGGTAGCAGGAACGCTCGACGCAGGCATTTTGCATGACTTAACTGACTGAGTCCTATAATCCTTTTTAGTCCTTGGAGGGCTGAATTTTCAATCGTCAGATAACTTTTACCTGAAGAATAAACTTGTCATTTTGACATATTCATATTGAAACTGCATGTCAATGTGTCAAACTTATTCTTCGGTTAAAGGTTATATTCTGACGATTGAAAAATCAGCCCTTAGCCTTTATATTAAGAGTGCTTATTTTTTTTTTAACTCAAACATTTAAGCGAGACAGAGACTCGAGCCTTTAAAAATAATTGAGTCTTCATACCAACCTCTAGTCCCATTATTATAAGACTAAGGACTTAAGATTAATTCCCATTAATAAAAGACTTCAAGTGTTCCACAACACTATTTGTGACGGCGTCGGAAATGCATTCTGGGACTACAAAGACGTTGTTTTTGATTCATTTACTTAGTAAAATTAGCTCCTTGTTGCCAGAACAATCGCATTATCATCCTTCATTGTCTGGTTTTAAATCTTAAGTTTTGATGTTCATTCTATTCCTGAAGTTGATGCTGAAGTGCTTTTGACAATAAGTTTGCCTAAGTTTATGTTGATTCTACTCGATTTTATTTTTGACATTGTTACCTTTATGCGATGTATTCATCATCATCATCATCATTTTAGCCATAGGACGTTCACTGCTAAACACAGGCCTCCCCCAATTCTTTCCATAATGCGGTTAGTAGCGGCCTGCATCCAGCGCCTTCCTGCTACCTTTACGATGTCGTCGGTCCACCTTGTGGGTGGACGTCTCACGCTGCGTTTTCCGGTACGCGGGCTCCACTCCAGACCCTTGCTGCACCATCGGCCGTCATGTAATGTATTGATGCACATTAACTTGATTATTGCAAGTTTTGAGTTAACTATAACAAAGTCGCACACATATTTTTTCCTTTTTTTATTTTTTGACAATTACTGTTTGTATTTTCAAACTGAATGTAGGTATTTGAATTGAAAATTCCCTTTCTCTGTAATTGAATGTAATGAAAATTAAGAAGCACTTCCACCTTCATTCAATTTTAGGATTTCTCGCTTCCGTAAGTTGATCTTAATATTTCTTCGTTAATTGCTATTCGCTACACGGCCCTTGATCTATCCAGCAATGGCATAAGAAATGTAGAACAGCCAGTACAGACATGCGTGTGGAATTAACATTTTAAAAGATGAGTAGTAAAAAATTTAATCATGAATTTATGCTCGTAACCTAGGTACTACAGTGAAAAAATAGTTTGGTTACTGCTTACACAAAATGAGTGACTTGCGAATTGGAGGTTACTACTCACTTGGTACTATGGTTATAAGGAACAAAATTTTGTGTAAATTAAACGAACTATTTTGTAGTGAGTTAAACCTGGTTAAACTTATTATATAAGGTTGACCTTGACACTCAGTTCGCAAGTCACTCATTTGTGTAAGCAGTACCAAACATTTTTTTTAGTGTTTTATATTTTTCTGTGCTATGACGCTGAAATGCCATAAAGCTCCATAGCAATTTGACCCGAAAGTGCAAATGCGATTTATAGTGATGTGATCTATGCGACCTAACTTTGAAGATGCTTATTCACTTCCAATGACAATTTAACTTTCCTCCGGGACCAACTTAACCTTCGCTGGTTGACTTTTATTGGCGGTCAAACTGCAGATCCTGACTACAGGAGTTGCAGCTGTGGGAACGAGAGGTGGGAACAGTCCCGTTTATTCACTTATAGCTTGAAGGCCTTATGGCTGGTTTACACGTGTTAAGTAGTTAAGTTGGTAACTAAATTTTAACTTAATTTTAAGTGATCAAAATATTGCCTCGTAACTAAATTTTAACTTAATTCCAAACGTCAAGCTCTTGTTTACTATGAAACTGCTTATCAAAACGTGTCAAGTGACAAGCCCCGCCGCTGTTTTATCTACTTAACACGTGTAAAATCAGCCTTTAGTGGTAAGAGACAGGCTTATCAAGTTAGGCTGTTGTAATGAGCTGTTCGCTTAATTAATTTGCAAGGTAAATCGTGTTGCTTATTTGCCGGGCGTCTCCGGATCAAAGTGCTTCCAGTAATTTGTATCCATTGAAACTGTTTGAAAAATTCGTTTCGTTAAATACCTTGTTTGGGGATTGAAAGCTGTGTTGTTAAAATACGTAAAATACAACAAAATGTAATGTTATTATTGGTTTATTTTTTTACTTTATTAGGAAAACAAACAGTTGAGTATTATGAATGTATAAACTTTACACAAATTAGTAGGTTGCGTTTCTTTAGGTCTCATATCTGATAAAAATGTGTGGAATTGGAACTGCCTCGCTCATACCAGAACATTTTTTTAAAAAAAGGCTGACAATTAAATAGTGACTGAGTTTCTTGCACTATTCGGTTTAGTTCTTTCCTACATATTTATCCCGAAGCAGTGGCAGGGTTAATCGTTTACAATATACTGGGAAAAAGTTTGAAAAAGTACTTTAATCAATTTAATGGTAATAAAAATAAATGAATAAATAAATATTATGATTAGGCACTTAATGTATGCGTGAATCAGTGGATGTACAGTGACATTGTACACGAACTGTCATATTGACAGCTATCGTTGCTGAAGAAGACTCCATCAGTTAAGACCTGAACGTCATACTTTATGAGCTGCTCAAACGTCTGGTAGTTCCTTGATTAGACCGGCACATATCCATAAGTAACCGACATAGCTCGCAGAATTGCTAAAATCAAGTGGCAGTGGGCGGGGCACATAGCTCGTAGAGACGATGGCCGTTGGGGCAGGAAAGTTCTCGAGTGGCGACCACGGGCTGGAAGACGTAGCGTGGGCAGTCCTCCTACTAGGTGGACCGACGATCTGGTAAAGGTCGCGGGAAGAGCCTGGATGCGGGCAGCGCAGGACCGTTCATTGTGGAAAACCTTGGGTGAGGCCTTTGTCCAGCAGTGGACGTCATTTGGCTGAAACGAACGAACGAACGATATCCACAACTAGGTAAATACTCCGTTCATATTCTAGTTTTATTATAATGGAAATAAACAAGATTTCCTCCGCAGCAATATTTTTCCCACAACTCCGCTGAAACTACTAAAACATTCTAACAAAATAATCTCAGGAAATCTACGTTACAATTAGTATTCTTACCGCGCGTTGACTACATCTGACTGTGTTCCTATTAACGCTAAACGTATAACGAAATTAGACTCTATGCTCATGAAAATTAGGTAAAATCCTCATTGTATTCCTGCTCTGGTTAAGGCTTTGTTTATAGCGGTCGCGCGAGTGCAATGACGTAAATGGGTTATAACATACAAAGAAATACCAACCTTAAGGTTAAAGGTTAAGATTCATTTTTAACTGTGTTGTGTAGGAAAGAAAAGAAACAGGGAAGCTAAACATTTTATTTTCGCGCACCCTTTTTGCCCGAATTAATTTGCTTCGTATAAAGGTGCTAAACAAAAATAATTGTTTACGAATCCATTTAATGAAATCGCAGGTCTTAATTAACGGGTCTAATTGTTAGGAAAGCTTGGATTATTAATGCGGGGCTTGTTTTGTTTGCTTTATCCTGGGGATTTTGATTTGTCGCAAATTCGTAAACGTTTTCTCTCAGTAGATTGAATTAACAGCCGATTGGCCTGGTGGTTCATGTATAGAATTATTTGGTTTTGGAATTGAATCAAGCTGCAACAAATATGTTACCAGCATAATTATTTAACACTGATCTGAAAATATTATCTGACATAGCCCGACGGATTAGCAAGCTGAAGTGGCAATGGGCAGGGCACATAGTACGCAGAACTGATGGCCGATGGAGCAGCAAGGTTCTGGAGTGGAGGCTGCGTACTGGAAAACGTTCACCACCCACGAGGTGGATGAATTACATCATAAAGGTAGCAGGAAGGCGCTGGACGCAGGCCGCTACCAACCGGGCAACATGGAAAGCATTGGGGGAGGCCTATGTTCAGCAGTGGACGTCCTATGGCTGAGATGATGATGATGATAATTAATTAGCCCTAAGTCTTGAAATACTCTTACGCTGATTTTCACCACCTTACTTTAATCGTAAATAATAGAATGTATGTGTAACACTATCTGTGGTCGCGATCCTAATTAGTGAGGGACCGAGGAAGAAGAAGAAGAATGTATGTACACTGATTACGCTGAGAGTTATGATCTTATAATTCTTTCTTACATAATTATTTTTCTACTTTGTAGTCGGTTGAATCTTAGATTAATAATGTATTTTGCTCTGAACTAAGTTAACTCTAGGTACTCTCTATTCTATACCCAATTACTCAATCACACGAGCTTGTACATACCCTGATTGGATACACAATTCCGTAACTTAATTGCCCTCCATCAATATTACATGTAATATCTTCAGTAATACGTTCCCCAAACGCCTTCGGCTTTCCGTAATTACGGAATTAATTC
The DNA here is from genome assembly GCF_004193835.3 of Ostrinia furnacalis. NCBI lineage: Eukaryota > Metazoa > Arthropoda > Insecta > Lepidoptera > Crambidae > Ostrinia > Ostrinia furnacalis. The sequence continues at coordinate 85,843 of NW_021133301.1, forward strand.
ATTTATTCCTTTTGATAATTAGTATTCGGGTCGAAACAGCTGGTCTTTATTAATGTCACGAAGTTTCTGGATTGATCTTGGTCAGGTATAGGTAATTGTATATAGATATAAATAGGTATTACGTGATTAAGGACGGTTTTGGAACTAATGATTATGCTGTAGGGATTATTTTCTGTCATTCATTTTGGTCAGGCACAGGGAATCTGACATACATCTGGCCAACATTCCATAATTCTTTAATTAGGTCCTCTTTCAAAAGGAAGGAGTTCCTTTCGCATTCTTCTTCTTATCGTGTCGACAACAAACCTACACAGTGTCAGCCCAAAACTCCGCTACAAGAGTGGCGTTGTCAGCAGCATTAATTAAATCCTCCTGCGTGCAGTTGCTCGGGCACTCAGGGCACGACATCATGTGCTTCATCGACTGGGGAACAAAACCGCACCTGCACTCCATGTTTGAGCCTTCCAAGAATCCCCACCTGAACAGATTGTCCTTACTACGGCCGACCTGCGTCCGAAGTCTATTTAAAGACTTCCAGGTAAGCCAGGAGAGCTCATGCATGCCCAGGTGGAGAACTCTCAGACATAGGGACAAAAGGGCAGGGGAAATCAGCTCTCTCGTGCGATAACCTGCATCTCTTTTTTGACCGATCGCAGAAGCAGAAAAAATATGAAATATACTCGTAGTAACTATAAAATACTACATCAAACCCTGAGAAAAAAATCTAACACGCTGTAATAACGTTCCTTTTAAATAAATACGGGTAGGCAGTAAGTAAAGGCGTATATCATTCCACGAATGTATTTAAATACTTACCATGTATTGTGTAAATAATATTATCATATTATGTTTATTCTGTCTGCCAGTAGCCATAATGAATAGCTTTTCTGTCAGTGATTATGTTTCACATCAAAGTAGTAACAACCCAGGTAATTAAAATTAGTAAATCGATTTTACTGGGCCAGACGGTGGTAAATATCGACTGTCGATAATTAGAGGTCTGTCGAGCCACAACACTAATAGGGTAAACCGTATAGCTACTTAAAGATTTCAAACACATTGAGATGAAAAATTAAAGAAAGTATTTTAATTATCGATCATTTATGACTTTTTTCTTATAACTCAATAAACTGTTAAACAGAATATTAACAGTTTTTAGTTAAAACTTACGTAACTTAGAAAATATTGAAATAAATTTAAAATCCTCCAAAAAGTACAGTCATTGCCCATTACTTACACTAATTGCCCACATCAAAGCACAGTAATTGCCCAGTATCTTAAAACAAAATAATCAATTTTAAAATGACAAAATAGGCTTTAAATAAACAAAACAAAACATTAAACTTAAATTATTACACATTATTATTACGTACAGTCTTCAAAATTTCAAAATAAATTGCGTTTGGCCTTATAAACATATTATCAAATATTTCTTGAGCTGACGTTGATGAGTCAGAATCGGTAGAGACAGAATCATCTACTTCAAAACATAGATGACGCAAAAATTTGAATTTTATATGTAAATTTTATATGTATTTATTTTTTTATCTTCTTTGATATCAGTTCAAGTGGTTGCTCAGAATGTTCAATTAGCTGTTGGTTATTCTTCCCTAAAGTTGTATCTATTTCCTTACAATTAACATTTTCACTAGTAGATTTAACGTAGGATTTTCATTTTTTGTATTTGCGTTTGAATTTTTATCAATTTTTTCAAGCCAAACCATATTTTTCAGCAATTTATCTTGTAGATAAATTGTTGGATACATCTTGTACAGCTTCGATCGCTTTTTGCAAATTTTCTATGCTATATTGAACTTTTGGAGTCTTTGGCATACTGAAAATGAAACATTAAAAGCCATTTCAATATTTATGCCTGTAAATTGCAAAACAAGTCTAGCAATGAGCAACTTAAACACTGCTACTGCATGGTGGCAACACTCTAATAATAATTGCCCTGGGCAATAACTATACATTAACATATGGCAATAACTGAAATGATGGTGGGCAATAACTAAAAATATACAGATTTACGTGCAGTGATTACCCACCGTTAAAATGACCGTTAGAAATCAAATTTTATCAGTTATTTTCATTGATAATGGAGAAAACACTTATAATTTCATCATGACTATACACCATTAGTTGAATATTAAATAACTTGCAAAAAAAATTTAACCTCTAAGCAAGTAATTCCTTAGTAAAATTGTTAAAGTCTTTACCTGTTTGAGTAACATTTTCACCCGTCTTGACAAAATCCGCCATAACTGTTTTTTTTTAGTGTTTCCTATTGTAAATTTTAAATCTACTGTACATTGATCTCGGAGCCATCTACTTAGTAAATTCAAATCTAACTAGAGTGATTCAAAGTCAACACCTGACAATATTATTCTTAAAGTGGGCAATCACTACCAGTGGGCAATCACTCTCTGGTTTACCCTACTTTTACCACTAAAATAGAAAATGCTGAATCAATATCAGATACCAAATACAAGATGGTGACTATTTAGCGCACCTCACCGCTAATCCACGCTAAATTTTGTCAGTGTGTGCGTGCGCGCCGCATACGTATTGGCGCGCTCACATACAAACCGCGTTCGGTGCGTTTCTATGAAGATGACCTACTCATTTGTATTTACTCTGATGTAGCGTAGCCATGTTTGTAGTCGACACGCCTTTATTTTTGAGTAAGCAATATGTTTTATTTTTTATTTTTTCTTTGTTTAGTTAAGTTTGCGTTTATTGTAAAAATATCAGCTATTACTCATCATTACATTATTGTCATAATTTAATTGAGCATTACAATAGTTTCTTTTACGATAAAAGACTACAAAAAGAGGGTAGCCATACTCGTATTATGTCTGCCAATAATATCTCACCCGCCAGATTTTCAGAGTTACTTACTCCTGATCATGGCGCTTGCTACAGTGCCGAAATATCTAAGGATCGTAAATAGAAAAGTACATGGAAGCAATCCTGGAGATTAAGAATTATTCTAATGCTAGTGACCATGAAAGTGACAATGAATAAGTATTAATTTACACTAAACTGTACAGAAAACTCCTATCAGTAAAAATCATTGACAGTGTCAGATTTAGAAGACATTTCATTAAATTTCGATACGGGCATATTCCCACCTCGTTCCTCGCAACTCCTGTGTAGCTAGGATCTACAGCTTGACCACCCAAACCAACTACTGAAGGCCAAGTTTGCCCCGGGCAAAATTGAACTAGCATTTGCACACATTCCACTCTGAAGAGAGCTGAAATCGGCACTCGGGTTACACCGCTTAAACAACGCTCGCTCACAAAGCGAAGTGCTCGGGTGCTCGGTTGCTCGTTGATTCAATATCCCGTTATTGCAGCAAGTGTACCGATGATTGGGGTCATTCGTATGGCATCGAATGGGGAAATCAAAACCGTTTAGTCGCTCGTCTTTGGGGAGATTTTAGTGCCAGTGTTGCTAGTGCGATCGGTTGAACCGGTTGAACGATTTGTTAGACACTGTTAATTCTTCATAGCTTGATTTTTTTTTCTAAAAGTCTTTTCTAAAAGATGACTGAGTCAAAAGTGGAAATGCACTTTCGATTTGTATTATCCTAGGCCCAAATTAAGAAACGAAAAATAATTAGTTTGTTTTTGTCTACCTACAGTAGTGTAGGTAGACAAAAACAGGCCGTCAATTTTGCTATAGAATTTGCGGAGCTATGCGGAGCTAGAGTGGAGACGAGAAGTGGAAATAAGGAAATCTGATCGGGTATTCAACACACTTATTTGCTCCGCTCCACTCTGGTTGAAACCGGGCCGAGTCTCCTTAGTAAGCTTTTTTTTTCAGATACCTATGGCAGCTTAAAGAGTTACCTTACTGGGTTGACAGACCCAATGTCGTGTTCCAACCTGGTTTTGAGGCGTATCGTTTCGTATAAGTCTAAAATTGAGACCTCACACCTGTTTATCTATGACATCTAAATACAGGTTCTGCCTACAGCTATTCCCAGCAGCCTTACACAGCCATAATAGGTTATAACTCATGGCCAGGACAGAACACGGCGATCAGAACAATGCCCCAAAGCGTATTGTGCTGGTCTAATTAATTTGTCTGTGTACCCACAATTGTTATTTTGTGTGTTCGGAAATAAACATGTTTGTTGTATTAAGCTCATAGCAGACATATTGAGTTCCCCTGGCCTACATGGAAATCTTTAAATAGACTTCGGACGCAGGTCGGTCGTAGTAAGGACAATCTGTTCAGGTGGGGATTCTTGGATGGCTCAAACTTGGAGTGCAAGTGTGGTTTAGTACCCCAGTCGACGAAGCACAATGTCGTGCACTGCATGCCCAAACAACTGAACGCAGGAAGATTTAATGAAGGCTACTGACAACGCCACTCTTGTGTCGGAGTTTTGTGCTGATGCTGTGTAGGTTTGTTGTCGACACGACAAGAAGAAGATAGTAGACTTATCAACTCGGAAAAGGATCAACACCGTATCGCTTTTTGCGAGCTGTCTGTCAACGTTTTTCGCTACGCATTTCTCGTTTCAGTTTTAGTGGAATACGGCCCTAAGACACATTTCCTCCAGATATCAGATCTTGAGATATGCCTGTGAGACTTTATTACTCAGATACTCAAAGGTATGGAAGATTCTGAGAAATCTATAAAATAGTTCGGCGAAAAGGGATATATGCTGATAAAAAATTCTCATATATTTACAGAAAAAAGATTCGAAAATTCTAAAACGCATTTTTCACTGTAAACAATACATACAAATTCTAAAAGCCGTGAAACAAAATCTATTGAACAAATATGATCGAAGCACGAAGAATTGAATAACCCAAATCCATTTATACAGGGGATGATAATAAATTTATTTTAATCCAAGATAATGCTGCTCTACCTGAAACACGTAGACTTTCTGTACCAAATACAAGTGAAAGAAGTAGAACCTCATTACTAGAACTTGTTTATTTGTCCAAAATATGTCCTAAGTAGCCAATAAGCTCGCAACACGTCTTTGTTACAATACAATTGGAATAAGGTTGTGTTATCAACTTTTTGGCCACTTTTGGTCATCATCATCATTTCAGGCATAAGACGTCCACTTCTGAACATAGGCCTCCTCCAATGACTTCCAATCGCACGGTTGGCAGAAACCTTATAAAAAAACTGCTCTCGCTAATCCGCCTGCCAAGCGTGGCGAGTATTGGCAACTCCCCCCCCTGATGAACGGCAGAGCTAAAACCAGGCCCCCAGTCTCCGGCAGCCCCGTTGTTCCTGACTACGGTAGCGGTTGGGGTGACGACGGGGCGGGGGTGCTAAGAATCCCCGGAGGAGGAATAGCTACCACCACTTTGGGTATTGCGAACTATTTGACGCTGACTAACCCAGTGGTACTGGCAGAAAACTGCTTAATGCATATGGTTGCTTTTACTCTTCTCGTAGATAAGGCGACCAAGGCATAAACATGTGAACATCAGGCCTTCCACATCGGTCTGGCCAGCGTGGGGAGTGCAGCCCAAATCCTCCATTTCATCATCATCATCATCATCTCAGCCATAGGACGTCCACTGCTGAACATAGGCCTCCCCCAATGCTTTCCATGTTACCCGGTTGGTAGCGGCCTGCGTCCAGCGCTTCCCTGCTACCTGTACGATGTCGTCGGTCCACCTATGATACCTTGATAGCTATTATTTAAAAATAGTAGCGAGCTTTTTCCGACCAATTTCTATTGTGCCAACGCAAAATTTCCGCTCCCAGACAGCTTCGTTAGGGATTCATAAGTGCTTTTAAGGTTTTAATTAGATCGAATCAGACTGACTTTTTGGATAAGACTGTACTAAAGTTATTAGGTTTATTAAATTCTCACCTGGAGTATTAATAAGGCATGCTGTTTTTAGAGCAGATTTGGACGAGGCCAATGACCCGTATTCACAAACTATGCTTGCTTAAGTGAAGCAGGAAATCGATCGCACAACGTTGAATAGAGAGAGCTATGTGATTGGTTCGTATGTGACCCTGTGCATCCATACGCACTGTGAGACCTCATAGTAATGTTTGTAAATACAGTTAGTTTAGCTTAGTTCACAAGCTAAACTAACTTAGCTTAGTTCTTGGTCTGCAACCGGTATACGAATAACTGGAAACATCTTCTCAGCTCTTGTTCCCACCGCTACAACTCCTGTGTAGCCAGGATCTACAGCTTGACGGCCAAAAATCTAACCAGTGAAAGCCAAATTTGTCCCGGGGGTAAGTTAAACTGTCATCGAACCTGCTACGAAATTAATCAGAAGAATATTGGTCAGATTGAAATTCTGTGATTTGATAGAAAATACGTCTCGCAAAATGGACCATACGGTGGCTGATTGGAGAAGAATACGTAATCGAGGGTTGGGCTTAATGCCATAAGGGTGGATTTAGATCAAACAAAAGCAAATATTAATATCAGAACAGATCGTCAGTTATTTACGACAACGACATTTTGACATTATTTCCTACTGAAACTGTCAATGTGCCAGTTATACTTGGAGTTATTTTCGGATAAAAGTTTGGTCGAATCGAGCCTAAGTCGAAAAAGATTTTATCCAGTATAACTTGTCCGAATTCATGTACAATTTGTACGGATTCACAACACTGGAATTCTTATGCTATAAAAATAATTTATTTAACCAATATAAAATAACAAACTTAAAAAAAAAAATAAGAAGGAAAATGAATAAAGAGATAATAAAAATAATAAATACACTTTATTGCACACCAAACAAATAACATAACAGAAAGAAAAGAAACACACAAGGTACAATTAGGCGGTCTTATCGCTATGAAGCGATCTCTTCCAGACAACCTATGGTGAGGAGAGTTACTTGAAACAAATATGAAGGGGAAGGCGGTGTCGACACTAAAGAAATAAATGACAACAAAAGGCTTAACTATTATTTAAAATTAAATCGTAGCTTTTCAATTTGGCCGTCTATTGCTCAGAGCTTTTTGCTATAATATCACTATTTTGCATAAATTAAAGGTAGCGATAACTTACAGCCTTCTGCTGACCATTAGCCTTCAACTTTATACCTACCTACCCTCGTAATAACTGACTAACTACAATCGTCCCCAAAAATTAATGTCGTAAAACGAAGACTGGTCCGCACTAGTGATGCCACATTCGATTCTAAAATAAATATCGAGCCGGAGTTTTGGGACTTGGTATTTGCTATTTTAAAATGCATGCGTCATAGATCTCATCACTACTTATAAATTAGGTGTAATTGATGCCAAGCGCAGACTATATTGAATTAAAAAACTACATCAATCGTTCGTTCGTTTCAGCTGAAAAACGTCCACTGCTGGACAAAGGCCTCCCCCAAGTATTTCCACAAAGACCGGTCCTGCGCCGCTCCATCCATATTTAATTAATTATTATTTTATAGCTTTTGCCCGCGGTTTCACGCGCGTGAATTTTTTTTTGTCACAGATCGTCATAAATTATAGCCTATACCTATGTTATTCTGGGTTATTAACAATAATACTGTAAAGTTTCATCAACATCCGTTCAGTAGTTTTTGCGTGAAAAAGTAACAAACATCCAGACATCCAAACTTTCGCTTTTATAATATTAGTAGGATAGGTATTTCTCAGTTAAATCAATCAAGAGAACTTTGTTTACTAACAATAAACCACCTAAATATATGCCTTCTCAATTTTGTGTTTCTTGCAGTTTAGTGTGGTGAGCAAAAAATTGTATCTATCTTTTTATTCATAAAAGCAATTTCCTGCTGCAAGAAGGATTTTACTAAGTGCCTCTTATAGAGTCGATTTTATCCAAAAGATATTCCTGCGATAGCTCTTCATCGCCAAAATCTATCTATCCAGCAAATCAGTCTTCGAAAGGTAAACGCCTCGACTCCCTTACACTATTCGAAACCAATTACCACGTTATCAATTACCTAACAACAGTCCTAACGCGTTTCTCGATTATCGATAAATCGATCAATTAGCATCACTAGCGGGGTAATTATTTCGCGTCGTGTGGCCGGAGGGGCGTTTGGTGTAATGTGGGTCCTCCAGACCCGACCTCAAACGAACAACGAATTACAAATTAAGGAGGCCGTATTTACACCGTGCCGAGCAGTATGGATTTTCTTTATGATGTTTGTGCAAGTTTTGTGGTTATTTTATGACGGAGCTGATGCTGCTCTGCTGGTATAGTATAGAAAAGAATCGTCTATTTAGTTACAAATAGTATAAGGTACAGAAGGAAGAAAATACTAGAGATGAGACGTATTTACTAGAACAGATCCACACACTAGGTATTTTACAGTACTAGGCGGCACCTAATCCAATTTTTTAAATACTTGATCCACCTAGTATTTTATAAATTACACGATTTACGACCCTACCATCAAAGTAATAGAGGTTATTATTGCGTAATCCGGAGTCGTGTATTACGCGCACCTAGTATTTCTCGCTAAGCTTATGTGCGAACGTAGAGATTCACTCCGTCTCTGTCTGACCAAACCAATTTGAGCGCGACGAAGCAAACGCACACAAACGTAGCCAAACCATATTCATGTAAATTCATGTAAAAAAGAAAAAAATAAATTATTTTTATGAAATTGATTTATCTTTTAAATACGCCAACTTTTAAGTTGACAGTCCTAAGCCTGTTGAAGTATTAAGAGAGGAATTATTATTCAATTTCAAATTGCATTATTCATACTACGGTTGTATCTTTTTTTCGTGGATTAGTCCGCACTAGTCGCGTCAAGTATGCTAAATTACTACGTACTAGGTGGAATAGGTATTTGGATCGAGTACTAATAAATACTAGGAATAGGTGCACCTAGTATGAAATTTACCTAGTATAACCCATCTCTAGAAAATACCCTTTTCCGTGATAGTACAGTGTACCGTGATAAGTTGTGCGATAATTTCTTCATTTGTGAGGTTTTATTGGTCCATTTTTGTTCTACATTGAATTAAAGCATCTTTTGGTTCTCTTGCCAATAGAATAAAAAACCAGACAATCTGAGACATACCAGACCTATTTAATTTTATTAAATTTTCTGTACCAATGATGTCACGTAAATGACTTTTCTAATAATGTTGTTGATCAATAAATAATTATAACAAAGTGCAAAATAAACAAGTCAGTGAAGGAGATCACGGGCAAAGGTTTTCTGAGCAATATGGTGTAAAAAATTTTTCGTTATAAAAAAAATGATCGTCTACTTCTTATCGTGTCGACAGCAAACCTACACAGTGTCAGCCCAAAACTCCGCTACAAGAGTGGCGTTGTCAGCAGCATTCATTAAATCCTCCTGCGTGCAGTTGTTTGGGCACGCAGGGCACGACATCATGTGCTTCATCGACTGGGGAACAAAACCGTTTTATTGTTTTTATTACGCTACGGTGTAAATTATGATAAGCACGAGGTCCACTCTCTATTAATTTGGGGGCGATTTAAAATTAATTTCGCGGAAATCCAATTTTTTCTCCGAGGAAATATCAAATCGGTTGACACCTTCAATTGAATCATAATTAGGGCGACCCAATTAAGGGCCTGGGCATCTTAATGGAGGCTTTGTTTAATTGAAATGAAAAGGTCCAGTCTTTGTGGTGGACCCTAAGAACAGGGCCGGACTGAATATAAACTAGGGTCTAATAGTTGCCCTTTAATCAATCCTTCTATTTATCTTTTTGCTAGCCTCTGCCTATGCGATTTGGTAGGCGTGGACTTTATTTTGTCTTTGGGGATAGATTTTTCAGATTAAAATGTATTCTAAGACTGACGTTAAGGAATGAATTAATAAATGAATGAAATGAAAAGTAGTGTACTTTCTGGTCGATGCTTGCTTAAGTGAATCCACGGGTGGCGACCACGGACAGGAAGACGTAGTGTTAGCAGGCCCCCCACTAGGTGGACTGCCGATCTAATGAAGGTCATGGGAGGTACCTGGATGCGGGCAGCACATCACCGGTCGCTATGGAAATCCTTGCGGAAGGCCTTTGTCCAGTAGTGGACGACATTTGACTCAAACGAATGCTTAATAAAATATCGACACAACTTCAAATTGTTTTAATGGTTTGTTTTTGTTTCAGATTGGTGTTCGGAGACTGATGAGAATGTAAGTTACTTTATAACAAAGTATCTTTTAAGAAGTACTTACTTGGTATAAGGAATAATTAAGGAATCAATTTATTTCTACAATTAATTACTCAAAGGACTTTATAAAAGGCCGTTTCGTAGTAGAAAGCCAATCATATTTAAAGGTAAAGCGCTTAAATCAGTCAGTACCTACAATAACCTAAGTGTTCGTTACCATGAAAGTTTTAATTAAACAATAGATACCTATAGTCTTCGAGAATCCCGTTAAATCCTAGTTCGTTTGTTATTCCGAAACTCTGGCGTAGGTTTTCAAGCGAAAATTTAAAAAATAGACGAGTCATTTTCCGTTTAAATTTCGACTGAGGTGCGGAGAAAATCGAAAGCTCGCCGAAGGCTTTATTTCAGTTTGCGGCAGTTATTTGGAGCTTTGTAGGTCGGAAAATATTGACATAACTGGTCTGGACTTTCAGCAGTTCCAGACTAGGCAGTAGAAGGCCTATTTCGGTTACTTTGATTAAATTTGCAGTTCAAGATGTTACTTTGAAAAGTTTGTATGGCACCATTTGCGGACTTTAACCTCACGTGGTAAGCTAAAATGCTTATGATACGAGTGGATTCACCACAATAATCGAGTGGCGGTAGGTATTGACCCCGCGTTCCTCGGATATCGAGTCATACAGTCTGACCCTCTCGAATCTGTCTTCACGCTCAAAAAAATAAATTTAGTATAAAAAATAGTTTTAGAACCAAGAGAAAAGTTTTTGAAAACGTAACTTGTTCTTTATTTTATGACTGACCAAAATTTTTCAAATTTCAAAACCGCGAGCAATAGCTATTATGGCTAGTATTGTCCATCTCACATGATGCAAAGAACTATTAGTAAAAGCGACTGATAAAATCCAACATCAGACTACAATGTTCACTCGTACTCTGATCAGAATTAGCATGTTACGTAAATCCAACCCTTAGCTGTCCCGCCCCTCAATATTTATCAGGTGTGATACTCCAGGCAGGGGCGGGCTCGGTGAATAATTTACAAGCTCAGCCTCATTAGGCCGCGCTGCATTTTTAATTGCGTCACTGAGACCCCGTCCTTGGTACGTACCTGTAATTTGATACTGGGTAAGTACGATGTAATTTGTGTTATTTGGGTGAGATAGATTGCGATTGAAAGGATGGTATGTCTAAAAGAGCTTGGATCATCATCAGGTCATTTTAGTCCCTACTGCCTTCAGATGACTCTCTTTACCAATGGCTAATGAAGAATTTCGCTTCAGCAAATACCCTAGGATCTAGGCCTATACTCTACACGCTGGTCAGGTGAGTAGTATCATAATGATGAAGGTTTAACGTCTAGTTTGCCGTGTGGTTGTGCCAGAGTAGAAAATGACCGCCTTCATTTTTCTGGCGGATGTCGTTCAAGCCTAATGGAACAAATAATATGTGAACATCAGGACCGTCAGACCTGCGTGAAGGGTAAAGGCTCTTCCCATTTTTCCTCTGGAAGATTAGAGAGGCTCGTGCTCCTGCAGAGTAGAGACTAAATTATTTTTCTCCTATTGAACTGAAGACGTTAAAAGAGGTATCACGCTCAATGGCGTTTTGCTTATCGAGTACAAACTGAAAGAAATCACAACAAAAATGTGCCAGGCCTCACAGGCCTAAACTGCAGCGTGAAAATGACTCAACTACATAATCACCGCGCCGAGTGAGGCCACAAAAAGGTGTTGTGGCAAAAAGTGGTGGTAAAGGTTATTGGGACTTGTAAAAGTGCTTTTCAAAAGCATATTTACAAAAATAAATGAGTATTATGAGCTTTTTAGTATGTGATGGCGATGATGAACCAAAATCTCGTATAGATACGTTTTTCTATCTCCAATCAACCTCGAGACGTTAAAAGAGGTATCACGCTGAATTGCGTTTTGCTTATCGCGAAAAAAGTAAGAAATCACAACAAAATTGTGCGGTCTCACCGGTTTAAACTGCAACATGAAAATGACTTAACTACATATTTTAATCACCGCGCCGAGTGAGGTCACAAAAAGGTATTGTGATAACGATGATGAACCAAATACTCGTATAGTCTATACACTTTTCTATCTCCAGTCTACCTCAAGACGTTAAAATAGGTATCACGCTGAATTGCGTTTTGCTTATCGCGTAAAAACAGAACAAAAATGTGCCAGGCCTCACAGGCCTAAACTGCAGCGTGAAAATGACTCAACTACATAATCACCGCGCCGAGTGAGGCCACAAAAAGGTGTTGACCTGAATCCGGCACTCGACTCCACAAAGCGTGTGAGGAGCGAGCGGTCATTAGAGGAAGCGGGTGGGGCCATTAAAACAGCGATTTGATTTTTTTAATCGACTTCAAAAGGAGGAAGTTTTCAATTTCTCTGTATGTTTTTACTAGCTGTGCCCGCGACTTCGTACGCGTGAAAACCCGTTTTCGCAACATTTTTCATTATTGCTCCTATTGATCGTAACGTGATGTTGTATAACCATAGCCTTCCTCGATAAATGGGCTATCTAACACTAAAATAATTTTTCAAATCGGACCAGCAGTTCCTGAGATTAACGCGTTCAAGTAAACAAACAAACAAACAAACTCTTCAGCTTTATAATATTAGTATAGATTATTAAAAAGCCCGTGTCTCATTCGCCTCCTGGTAAAATAGAAGTTTCTGAAAATGTTTGCCTTAAATGCTTACTTATAATGTCCCTATCCTTACATAAAAAAGAAAATCTACATCTTTTAGATTTAGTGCTCTCTGCTAACTGACAGTTTTTTAATGGAAATGAAAAGGTATAATCGTAGACTGATAATAGTGATAACACACGTACATAGATTATTAGGTAACTGAATAAATGGTGGACATCTAGAATAATAAGTATGTGTGACTCTACTTGACAATACAAAACTTAAGCAGTATCAAATATCGAGTACAGCAACAAAATTTTCTGAATCAATGTTCTTAATAATTTACGGTACTTAGAAACTACTGTTTCTGTTCTGTTAGTTTCTGAACATATCTCGTAAATTAAACAAAAATCTTACCTCTTCAAAATAATCTCAATGACAATATTGAGAAGAAATGTATGAACATTACTACAGTATTAAGTACCTACAACAAACGTTAAACAGAACTTTCTTTTTTACGTTTTAGAGTAAGTGGTGAAAACATTACATTAAAATATTTTATGTTTATCCGTTTATCACAATGTATGACTCCAACAAAATCCTGGTATGTGTAAGCCTTAATATTAGTCATACTCAGAAGTAAAGGTAGACACACATTATGAGTAACATCTTGTAACGTGGTTTCCTTCTACTGATACGTTCATGAATGAAAGATATTAGAATTTAGAACAAAATAACTAATGATGTTAGAAAAGTCACGTTGCAAGCGAAAGGTCGAGGGTTCAAGTCAGTTCAGTAGATTTTCCAAAGTACCTAATTAAACATGTTCTAGTCAAAGTCTACCTATACAACTCTTATGATATGTAAAATAATAATTTATTATTAGCTATGTAACGTGTAAATCAACACTCATGAGTGCAATATTTTGTACAATAATGTGTAGGTTATAATTTATGTTTGAATATTTGAATAGCTCTACTTATTTCAGTATTTTCTAATCCATCTTTAAAATACAATATATTTAAAAATAAATATAAAATTATTTCACTACATAACCCGTCGTAACACTATTCACATTCGTTTTGTCAGACTATGTTCATTACAACTAATTGCCCAATTGTGTGCCCACCTTAACCACTTTCACATGTAATGCCTCGTACCCGTTTATGTTCTACCATTATAACTATCAGCCACTGAACTTATCGAGTGTCATGTTAATGCTACTTTGTCATTAGTTAGAGAAATATAGAGATCATTCTTTATGATTTATTAAAGGTTTCTGTGATCGATTTGTAACTCAAGAAGTGGTGATAAGTTTGATTTTTGTAGCAGGTTGATAAAATAAGAATAATAGTGATGTTATTACAAAACAGTGCGTCTTAAAACTAAGATGCCACAGTATGTAAAATAATATTTCAAAAGTGTCTTTTGTAATAAAACACAATTCTTATAGTTCCAGATCAAATCGATCAACGAGGAGATTCGTTGTATGGAGACCGCGTATGAAACTTGGCACATGATGAAAATAGGTAATCGCCAGTTCTGTTACTTTAACTTGGCTGAACACGCTGCCGCGTGTCTAGATACAGATTATAATATAGATATTACGTTACGATACGAGAAGTTCGGTATTCTTACCTAAAAATGAAAAACTCGATACCTCCCATGTCGGACTAGATAGATAAAAACAAAAGTCCAAGTGTCTCTTTTATTTTTATTCTAATGGGCAATGTTTGAATACGATCGTTTTGACCTGGATATTTACTTACTGATTCATAGAAAAAGTTATTGCTTTTGAAAGTTAGTAAAGCTCTCAATAAAATAGAAAAGTAGTTTATCAGTAACAGAGTAGGTAGGTAATATGCATAGTCTGAAACAAATAATTATAAAAAAGTGATGGAATTGACTAGGAAAAAAAGATAAATTCCAAATGCAAATAAATATTGCGCGAACCTTCAATTATTTTCTGTAAGAAAAGTAAGTTATGTTATGTTATTTCTCATAATAAGTATCGGATATTATAAAGAAAATACAGAAATAAAAATTATCTTCCATCTGTCGAATAACGATTACTAAGAAAATACAGAACGNTTCTAATGGGCAATGTTTGAATACGATTGTTTTGACCTGAATATTTTCTTACTGATTCATAGAAAAGTTAATGCTTTTGAAAGTTAGTAAAGCTCTCAATAAAATAGCAACGAAATTATTTTATGAGTAAACTAGCGGCCGCCCGCGACTTCGTACGCGTGGATCCCGTTTTACCTTCTTAGCCTCTCTTTTTTTTTAACTCCACCCAGTTTCTAAAAGTAAAATCTTTTCTTAGCGGATGCCTACGTCATAACGTCTACCTGCATGCCAAATTTCAGCCCGATCCGTCCAGTGGTTTGGGCTGTGCGTTGATAGATCACTATGTCAGTCAGTCAGTCACCTTTGAGTTATATGTATGTAGGTAGTAGATGTATGTAGGTAGGTAATATGCATAGTTTGAAACAAATAATTATAAAAAAGTGATGGAATTGACGAGGAAAAAAAGATAAATTCCGAATGCAAATAAATATTGCGCGAACCTTCAATATTTTCTGTAAGAAAAGTAACTTATGTTATTTCTCATAATAAGTATCGGATATTATAAAGAAGATACAGAAATAAAAATTATCTTCCATCTATCGAATAACGATTACAATGAAAACACAGAACGTAATAAAGAAAAAACATGAATAACTATAAACCACGATTGTTTCAGAAAAAATCTAGCATACTGATATCCGAATAAGATTCTGTGTCTCAAAAGATCATAACTTATCGTTTTTATTCCAAAGAATCAAGGTTGATATTCAAATAAATGGATAGCTGACGTAAAAAGGTCTCTAAGTTAACGATATGGGATCAAACAAATATTTATACGAGAAGGGCCGGCTTAGGACAGGATTTTCGGATAAACTCGGTGTCACTAGTTTAGTTTGCAGATTACAGACACTAGAAAGCAATATTGGGGATTTTAGGACACTTCTATGATTTATTTATTTATTCTTTATCGCCTCATAAATTGGTAAGCACTTAAAGCCGAACCTAATGCCATAAGACTAGGCGCAGACCATCGACTTTTAGTTGGCCGATAGTTGAATCGGGCTGTTGATCAGTATGAACATGTATGGAAGTGCGCACATTACACCGATTTGGTATCAGCCGATTCTTCATACAAAGTAGAATCNTTAGAATCGGGCCAAACTATCGGCCAACTAAAAGTCAGCCGATCTTCAGCATCAGGTATTTTAGTCTCCACTGCAGTTTCACGACCCTCTCTAATTTAGGACTTAATTAAATAGAGGATAAAAAACAATAGGTGACTGACTGACTGACATAGTGATCTATCAACGCACAGCCCAAACTACTGGACGGATCGGGCTGAAATTTGGCATGCAGGTACATGTTATGACGTAGGCCTCCGCTAAGAAAGGATTTTACGAAACTCCACCCCTAAGGAGGTAAAACGGGATCCACGTACGAAGTCGCGGGCGGCCGCTAGTTCTCTAAATAAATGCTTGTTTTCAAGGTAATCCCTTGTTAGGTTGAATTGCTTTGTTGTGTGCATGTTATTCTGATATTATCTTACTTAGTTAAGTAATTAGACACTAAACATCCGTCAGTTTCTCACAAGGTTCTGTCACAGTACAATAAGACTTAGTACCTCCTCTACAATACGTTATCTTAAACATAAACTTCCTTATACAGATTTAAGTAGATGTATTTGCTACCTTATGATCGATCAGTCGACAGTAAACTAAGAATAGTACTAAAAATATCTGTTCTATGATGCTAGTTGCTTAATTTATACAGTTTTCATTATCATACAATGATGATACATTTCAGCTGCAGGACGTTAATTGCTGAACTAGGTATCACCCCAATGATTTCTAAATTGGCCGGTTGGTAGCGGTCTAGTTTCTTACTCAATACTTATTTTGTTTATTGATATAGACTTGGCATTATATTTTTACGAAACAGCATTCTTAACTCTTCAGTTTTCTTGATTTTCATTTAATAACACGCTCATCTGATTGTAACTAACAGCCATATAAATTCCTCTTTAGTATATTAAGCTTAGTTTTGGAGTAGGACTGCTGCTTATGAACTGTATTATGTCAAACGCTTCCTATAGTGATACAGGTGCTTACGCAGTTAGACGGGCGCCTGTCAGCATGTTACACGAGTGTTAATTTGTAACAGACGATTTGGTAGCATGTTACAACTTCCTACTTAATTAGTGGGAAAATTAATTTCACACAATATGATTAAATTTTAAGTATTGCTTTTTGCAGTCATATAACGTGCTTTTTATTATAAGTAGGTAAGTAAAATAAATAAGAAAATTATAGGTAATTGATTAAAACACTATTTTCTTAGCAAAATTATATCCTACTTGGATATTCAGTATGAGTTTTGAAATCCAAAACCTTACAATTTTTTTTTAAGTTTTTCGTCAAAAACCGGACTATCCGACCCAATCTTCTAACTAAAATTCATCAAAATTACAACCAACTTTCACATTTCCTTATTTTTATGAATGAGTTTGAAAATTGACGCGATCGTATAGAATTCGATGATTAAATAAGTACCTATGTACCTATTGCATTCTTATTTCATGATGATTTGCCCATGTTGCATAAATAATATTTGTTGCTCGTGCATGTAATTATTGTGTTAAAATATCAAAGTCATCAAATTTGGCTCGGCGATTAATACAAACGTTTGTTTACCTATTGAGACAGCTATATTAGCATTTAATACCTGATATGTGTAGTCGCTTGCTAAACACTGTAACTACCAAAACTTCTCACCCTAAGAGCCATAGCAGACTTATCAACTCGGAAAGGGATCAACACCGTATCGCCTTTCGCGAGCTGTCATCGCCTTTCGCGCGCTGTCAACCACGAGGCGAGGCGTTTATAGTTCCAAAATAGGTACTGAACTGTCCATGACATTAACAGCGGGGCGCCACCGTCAATACCGGATCGCTGGTTCCGATTTTTGCCATGTTGGAAACCATATAGTTGAACGATAGTAGCGCCCCCCTGTCATTGAGTTTGGTGGGACAGTTCAGCGTGGGTCATCTTTACGTTACCTACGGTGCGAATAACGCCCGTAGTCACAAACATTACTATGAGATCTCACCGTGCGCTTGGACGCCCAAGGCATACGAACCAATCACAGAGCTATTCAACGCTGTGGTTTCGATTTGCTGTTTCACTTAAGCAAGCATCGTTTGTGAATACGGGCGTAAAGCCTTGATCACACGTACCGAGCAAACGGGCGAGACAGTGCTCTCGGCCGAGTACTCGATGTGTATGAACATTACGCCGAGTGCTCGGCCGAGGGCTCGAGTATGTGACTCGCTCACCCAACTGTCTCGACCGAGTAAACATTTTACTGTCTCGCCCGTTTACTCGGTATGTGTGATCAAGGCTTAAGTGTGCATTGCAGTATGGAGATTCATAAAAAGAATACCGACCGCCTCGAGTTGATACGGTTACGATCCCTTTCCGAGTTGATAAGTGTGCTCCGTCCTTTAGGCCCGCCCTTTCCTGTACGATGAAACGTGAACACGTTGCTCCCTGTTTGAACAAGTCTTGTCCTGTTGGATTTATGATAATTTAGTTTCCTCACCCGTCGCATTCCTGTTTATTCTACGTGTGGATTGTTGGGTCCCGTATGTCTTGAGTTTTATGTGTGGCTTTAATTGTTTCCAGTTTTTGTGAGGGTTACACGGTGGGAAAAGAAAACCACTGCCTATTGGCGCTTCTGTTATCTTCTGGTACATTTCTCATCATTTGAACTGAATTTAATCACTGTAGTGTATAAAAAGTGAGGTTAATGTACTTTGTGTAGAGTTTCGATACCTAATCAAAAGCCTCGAACTGCCTAAGGTGGGAATCAAACTCACGACCTTTCCCCGCTCTTCCATATGAGCTACATAATCTATCTATATTTATAAAAGCGAAAGTTCACTGACTGATTGACTGACTGACTCACTCACTCATCACGAAATCTCAGAAACAACAAGTGCTTGGTGTCTCCATGGGGATCCCTTTTAGAACGTAGGTGCTCACTAGGACGGGATTTTGTAAAATTCAATCCCTAAGAGGGTAAAACGGGATCTACGCGTACAAAGTCGCGGGCGGCCGCTAGTGCTAATCTAAATATACATAAAAGGAGAAACTGACTGACTGACATATCAATGCACAGCCTAAACGGCTAAATGTAGGCACTTGAAATCTAGAAGCGACGTAGCTTAGGTACCGTAGAGGTGCACTAAGAAAGGAATTCCCGAAATTCCCACGGGAACGGGAATTAGCGGGAAAATCCTTTTGTATGAAAAATGTAAACCGCTTAAGTTAGACGCTTGAAATTTGGCATGCAGGTACCTTAGTAAACTTAAAGCTTAGTTACAACAGAATATTGCAAAATTCCCACGGGAACGGGAGTTATCGGGAAAAAACATTTGTATGAAAAAATCTAAACCGCGTAAGATGAGGGGACCGCGAAGAGGGTAAAAAAACAGGATCCACGTGACTCGGGCGGCCGCTAGTTAATATATGTAGGTAGGTATAACTAGGACTAAAAGATAATATCTTCTCTGTAATCATAAACAAAACAACTGGACCAACTAGACTGTGCACGCTCAACGACAAGAGTCATAGTCATAGACAATAACCGACTTATGGCACCGACCATAAATAAAATATTTTCTAACATTTAATGAACCGAACACAAAGCCACGTGAATTATGCCCAAACATAATTCATTGTTTGTGAATACAATGGATTTTAACAAGATATAATAGGCACAATTACTGAGGCTGGAATTTCATTACGCTTCCGTGTGACCCTCACCGGTTTTCAATTGATAGTCCGGGAGGCCGTGACTAAAATGCTTAATGCTTCAAAAAACGAAATAAAAATCATGCACTTTACACACTAACAAGATATAATAGGCACAATTACTGAGGCTGGAATTTAATTCCGCTTCCGTGTGACCCTCACCGGTTTTCAATTGATAGTCCGGGAGGCCGTGACTAAAATTCTTAGTTTCAAAAAACAAAAGAAAATCATGCACTTTACTCACGCAGTCAATCTGTAGATTCTCGCTATACAATAGCTGAAGCTGGGATTTCATTACGCTTCCGTGTGATCCTCACCGGTTTTCAATCTATAGTCCGGGAGGCGGTCACTAAAATGCTAAAAGTAAGAAAAAATACATAATTTAGGCAGTCTTATCGCCAGATATCGATCTCTTTCAGACAACCTTAAAAAACCTAGAGGACAATCAGTTTGACCTTAATAATAAAAAATATATCTTAATATTTTTAGTCCATAGTGCAATTAAAGTAGATAGGGTGTCTTGTAAATTTTTATTGCACTATTCAAGACGGTAGAAATTGAAAAGAAACAAAGCGAGATAAAAGTAGGTACATAGTTTATTTTCTACTATTGAAAAGCGCTTTTGCGCGTCTCAATATAATTTCCACTACTTCTCCTTATCACTGCTTCAGGATAATAAGTGGTTCAGTTCCAAGAAGAAGCATTTATGTAATTCGAGATATTACGCAACTAGCTCTTGGACTATCATCGACGGAATGATTTACGTAGTTACAAAATTAAGCCATTGTAACCGTTCCAAGTGTTACAGTCACGGCGTGTAAAACGATATCTTTTGATGTTACTATTAAGTCGGTCACAGATGGAATTAAGAACACCTTATTTGGGTGACATAAGGACTAAAGTTATTTGATGATTAGAAGTTCTCATTTGGTATTATTGTTGTTCTGGCACAGGTTTAAATTAGTTTTAATAACCATATTAAATTCAATGCTTTTTTAACCCGCTGACTTGGAGTATATTGATTTAATTTAGCCATGAGAGAGAATAATCAATGCATAGGTAAACTCTTTCGTTATGAAACCCTTCGTTCGTTCGTTCGTTTCAGCCGAAAGACGTCCACTGCTGGACAAAGGCCTCCCCCAAGGATTTCCACAAAGACCGGTCCTGCGCCGCTCGCATCCAGGCACCTCCCGCTACCCTCACTAGATCGTCGGTCCACCTAGTGGGAGGCCTGCCCACGCTACGTCTTCCGGCTTGTGGACCCTACCACAGTTTAAAATGTTTATATTACTTCTGTTTCGGCAGCTATTTCACATTTTTATCTCTCATTATATTACAGTAAAGTGCAAAATATAGCCTTTCAGCTGAAACGACGACGACGACGACGAAAGTGCAAAATAAATAGATATTCATTGAAATGTAGGTATTTTAAAAAGGCCCAACAATGCAAATTACGAATCGAATTGTTTTTTTTCAATGGGAAATCTATGTGCAGAAAAACAAAAAACCAAAGCAAAAAGCTCAATTTCCCTTGTGAAATTCATTACTACACACTTAAATAATGACACACTATCATACTGTCGTTATACTGTCACAACAGAATCATTGTGTTCACGCATAGTTCTGTACCCCCAGTGAAAAGGGATCTAACTCGACTTAGATCAAAATTGACTTTATAACATAATGTGAATCTCTGAAAAATTAGCTATTTTTGTATCTAATCGGTATGTTTCTACGACGTATAGAAAAGAAAATAATTTTGTGCCAAATGATACAAGTAAGGCTTTGTGAACCAATTTTGAGTTTTCTTTCGTGTATATTGATACATGTCTACTTTTAACAAAGTGTACCGGAGGCTTCTTTCAATTTTTTATTGTGTCAAGAGGTACGACTCGTGTTACTACTTTTTACACGATTGAAGTTGTTCAGATTGAATTTGTGATTAACAATATAAGATGACTCATATTAATATACACAAAAAAAACTATGTATTGTTGGTTGGTGAAAAAGAATGTAACTTAATTTATATCACAAAAAGTAAAAGACAAATGATTATTTATTTTGTGTATAATGATTCAATTAGACTAATACCATTAACCACAAAAGTTTCGTACATGTGTAAAATGTTATCAGTTACTTAGATCAAAAACATTTGAAAATATGGTATATGGTGTAATAATTAATAAAATAGTAGTTTCAGATCAGAATATACATTCAAGGAGTAAATAATTAGAATCCGCTCTAAAATTCTAGCCTTATTCCTTTACAATCGCCACTTATATCACTTTACACATAATTATTAGGATACTTAGATCGCTATTATGTTAGTTAGATCAGTTTACACATTTTTTTTCTCATCACAAAATTGGTGTATATTGATATAAGTAGAAAATTTTGGACGATTTTCCCTAAATAACCTGAAATAATGATTCCTCATAGTGTAATTACTAATGTTTGTTTTACAACTTTTTCTAAAATTAAAGAAACAAAAAAATATCAACAGAAATGGCGTAAAATGTATCACTTTACACTTGTTAGCGGGTGGTCAATTCAGTGTGGTGTAAAATGATTTATGTCCCATTATATCACTTTACACGAATGTAAAGTTGCCGTGCATGGCGATATAACTGGGTTTTTTTTTATTTAAT
This sequence comes from Ostrinia furnacalis, assembly GCF_004193835.3. Lineage (NCBI taxonomy): Eukaryota > Metazoa > Arthropoda > Insecta > Lepidoptera > Crambidae > Ostrinia > Ostrinia furnacalis. The sequence continues at coordinate 108,109 of NW_021133301.1, forward strand.
TACGAAAAAACTACATGCTATATTTCCCAAACTGGTACACTGCCTAATTATATCTAACATTACCTTTCACCTAAAAAATATTTCACCAAGTTATCTCTAATAGCGACGAAGCAGGATTTTTTTTAACTTCAAATGCGATTTCCCAAAAATCACCATTTTCGACTTAACTCCGTTTTCACTGGGGGTACAGAGTTTCGTCCGACAAAACACGGGTAGTACAAAAAAGGGAACAACTTAACCCTATCAAGGATCAAGGACAGGTAGAGAGACCCTGCTCAAGAATTATCAATGAAGTTGGACAAATATTTCACTTGGCCACAGCTCAAGTAGGTCAGCCAGTTCAGACACCATAATAATTCACGGAGTTTCTTGTGCTACTTGAGTTAGCCCTGCCCTAGTTAATTGTCCCAATGTAAAGTTAGTAGGGCTTTGAATTTTAACAAGCTTTAACTTAGGGCTAAGTTGCACCATCTTACTTTAACTATAACAAACGTCAAGTCTGGCAAACTCCATAATACTTAAAACACCGTTTATTTTTATAGTTACTACGGTTAAAGTAAGTTGGTGCAACTCAGCCTTTGAAGGCAAATTAAAAATGACAGTTTACTTCCAGACATTCTACTCAATACCTGTTCAAAATAATACAATATTAATGGGGAAGTACATATTTGTGTGTAAGATTATGACATGACAATAAAATCTGCTTTTTTTGCCGTTATTATGGGTGTTTTCTATGTATAATAAGTATGTATTTACAAAAAAAAAGTTTGTTTATATCCGTTGTCTAGTACCCATAGTAACAAGCTTTGCTTAGTTTGGGACTAGAAGCGCAGTGTAAAATGTCTAAGGATATTTATTATTATTTATTTATTTGTTTATATTATTATGAATGATTTTCTTCTTAGCCCATCAAACCCCAAGCGGTGGCTTATGACCACATAAAATCTGATTACTATTGTCTCGATTCCCAGGGCTTGAAAGGGTTAAAATCCTCTGCAATGCTAGCACCATGCAATATTGTTCTTGCTGTTCTTATTGAGCTATGCCCCAGTCTCCTCCAAGGATGTTAATCCCTTAATGTCAAAAAACAAATATACGAAACGTACCCTAAAAGGTCGGATTAAGCATGAAATGGGTGTAATATAAAAAGTAGACTGAGGATAAAGATAACTGGCGACAATAATCTTTGATTTTGGGGACATGATAGTTGGGGGTTTGATAAAAACACGGATTATTATGTTTTGACCGGTGTCTGTGGGTGATCAAAAATGTTGGAAGTCAATATTGAGAGTCAATGTTAAGTCTACATATTTTATAAAACTAGTTAATAAAAAGGCAATTTTGAGACACTTTTTTAAAGAACTAATAAACCGTATCGAAATAGAGATAAATAATTTTTTGAATCAATAAAGTTGTTCCTCAAAAATATACTCGTAAGTTTGGAATTTTTTAGCCGCACATTTTTGCCCACTATTAAGTTTTAAGTATAGTGTTTTATATAATTATCATTACTAAACTTTAAAACTATACACTTAATTTTATTTTGTAAAATCATAAGATATCCTGACCTGTCTTACCAATGTAAGAGAGATCTTGGTGGACTAGACAAAGGAGTAGAAAAAAGTGGTTTATGCGCACTAAATCACGGGATTCAATCAAAATCCCAAGTTTTAATCCAAAAGAGCTCAATTTCCTCCAAAACGTTACTCATTTCGGCGACAACGCTTCAAAAAAAGGGAAAAATTCTCCAATCTCTGCAACTCAAAGGAAACCCATTTCCGAGTGAAGACCGGCGCTCGACATATCTTTATTTGGAGGCGCCGATAAAAAAATAATGTCCAACATTAAGGGAGAACTTAATTTAAATATTTCTGACGCAATCTACCCTCTCTCTCGCACGCAAAGGAGGTGGTATAGCGTTGTTCTTGTCTGGAGGAGCGCGATAAGTTAGAGACGCACCAAGTTAAATGCTTTTTTAAGTGAGCCTCGTGTTTGGGGCGTTTTGGAGAACAGACCACTTGTATTTCAGACGCTGCATGAAGTAGATTTAACTAGCTTAATTTATAGTAAGAGGTCTCCAAGGCATTGTCTGGAGAAACAAATTATCTTGGGACAAACGGAAGGCAGACGTGCTTGGAGTAAGGCACCGACGAGATGGTCGGACGCGGTGAGAAAGACGGTGGGCGGGAGTTTGCATCGTGCGGTCCACACAGCTTATGACTGCAGTCTGTGGAGAGACACTATGTGTGGTCGCGAACTTCATCAATGAGGGACCGAGGATAAAGATAGTAAGAGAAATTAAAAAGCTTTAATGATGATGTTGGATGTTGGATGGAAGACGTAGCGTGGGCAGGCCTCCTACTAGGTGGACCGACGATCTGGTAAAGGTCGCGGGAAGAGCCTGGATGCGGGCAGCGCAGGACCGTTCATTGTGGAAAACCTTGGGGGAGGCCTTTGTCCAGCAGTAGACGTCATTTGGCTGAAACGAATGATGATGTTACAAAGATGATGCTTATCTGTGATAAATCTATTTGTAAGTATTTACCAAAGGTAGGCCTTTGGTAAATACTCAATATAGTATTGAGACATACCTAAGTGATCCATTATTCACCATCAGATGATAATATAAGTACATACGTTTATTAATTTACTTACATGCTCGTTTTAAATGAAAGTTACGTCAGCTACTTTTGAAAATATTAAAGATTTTCTAACCGACGCTTTTTTGCGGTCCAGTGCAGATGAGATTAAAAATAAATTGTTTCCTGCGGTGTCTGTCTACAACTCTAAGTTGCCTACAACGGCGTGTTAGGACTGTTTTTGCCCTAACAAAATGTAACGACTTTTATGGGGTTGCCCCATTAGAACAATGGCTGTTTTATGGGTTCGACCGTCGAATGGCGACGGTAGGTGCTCTAATTTGATAAGTGGGCTGCGATCATTGCGATGGGATATCGTTTGCTAATGAAAGGTTTGGGTGAATTTGGTAATGCTTACTTGAATGTACCCATTTTGTACCTTTGGGGATGGAGAATTGGACTCTTGTAGGGTTAAGACATTTAGGTTTGTCAAGTTGATAAATAATAAGATGATTCTATGAATCGTAGAGATTTTTTTTACGCATAAGAAGGCAGTTATTTGATCACAATCGCAGCTGATGTTAAGTGGGATGCAGTCTAGGATGGTACATATCTGCCCTGTAAGTGCCTATTCCGTCTCGCCTTGAAAAGGCCCGGATTATAGTCTTCGGGAAAGACAGCAGCAGGCAGCGAATTCCAGTCCCTAGCTGTACCTGGAACTGACAATAAATGATCGATGGACTGACGATTTTAATAAGATAACTAGCAGTGACTTGTGTCGACGAAGCGGAAGATCGTGATCGTAGCGTTCTTTGAAGGATTACTTAGTTTAAAGTAGGTTTCTTTCCAGTTTCTCGTGATTCTAAGAAATACTATTCTATGCTATGGAGAGCACTAAGCTAATAATCTGATTGAGCTATGTTACTATGATGGTTATTATCACCAGCTAAGGCTGGATTGCTATAATTATTCCAATCCAAATCCGTCCTACG